>NW_008673891.1:11419-21034 GCF_000695815.1 Acanthisitta chloris | reverse complement strand
CTTCAGCTCAAACCAGCACACCACCTTGCCACTGCAACGGGATTTGTTACTTGCAAATTCTCTGTCCAGCCCTAATGAACCAAATTGATTTCTCTAGTTAAAAAAAAAGTAGTATTAGAAGAAAAATAGAAAAAAAACTTTTCTGTCTGCGATGCTGTACATGCAAGTTCCTTACTGACAGGATAAGTGACAAACCCAGTATTTCAACATATTTTCCATCTATTGCAAATAGACTGCTTACTATTTTAGTTTAGTGCATATAATATGTGCCAAAATAAATGTTTCTAAAACCAGAAAGTGCCGCCTTTAATAAGAAACCTCTTTTTGCTCATAAAATATCTTTTCAAAAGACTGTACACTGAGTACTGGTAGGATCATATCTGGAGTCATGTGTCTGGTTATGAGCTCACCTCTACAAGAAAGATGTGAACAGTAAAAGGATATGAAAGTGATGGATCCGCTGGAGCATCTGTCACATGAAGTGGCTGACAGAGCTGGGTCTGTTCAGCCTAGAGAATGATAGACTCAGAAGGATCTTATGCAAGTGTGCAAATACACAATGGGGGAAGTAAAGAGGATGAAGCCACATACTTCTCTGTGGTGTAGAGTTATAGGATGAAAGACAACAGGTATCAACTGAAATAGCAGAAATGCCTTAACACGGAATTTTTCTTTACTTAAGAAATTACTTTTTCACTATGAGGCTTGTTGAATGCTGGACTGTTTGCCCAGAGAGGCCTTGAAGTGTTCATCTTTAAAGATACTGAAACCAAACTGGACATGTCGCTGAGCAACCTTCTCTATCTAGTCATGGTTTGGGCTGGGTCTCTGAGCTGTGCTACAGTTGGAGTATGAAACTGGACACTTAAGTGAATGGGATTTTCAGTACAGATGGGCATGCTTTTGTCCATTTCTGTGAAGAAAAAATACATTATATAATTGTACAGGAAATGTATGTGGTTTACAAGCTGAATGTAGATTGAGCCCACACTGTATGTTATTTACAGCTGGTGTATGGGAATATTGAAGGATTGCCATATCCCACTGTCTGACTTTTCATCATAGGACTGAGAAAAGTGAAGTTGCATTATTTTGTCAGTCTAAGAAATGGGTCTAATCATTCCCAAGAAAAAAATTGTTAGGATTATTTTTGCTATAAAAAGCGAATCTCAAAAGGTAGGAACTCTTGTAGAAGTCAACAAAATCTAATGCAAGTTTCCCAAACATTGCTCTATAGACTAAGACATTGTGATGATACATGAGAAATGGGATTGTTATTTGTCTAGTTATTTGCATGAGAACTCTAATTTTCCATATGAGCAATTCCATTAGCTATCCTAGAGAGGCTGTGAGATATTTTTTTCTTGTGCAAGGTGCAAAGGGAGCAATTCATGCTGGGCTTTTGTTCTTGGAAAATTAATATTAGGCTTGACATTGTTGACAGATTGTTTGACATTTTCAGGAAATTTTTTTATATTCCATGATGCATTTTAAAAGTTTGTTTCAAGATACTTCACCGAGACTTCTTTTTTGCTCTTGCAAGAAATAAGTAGTAGAAGGAGTATCATAATAACAATTAAAATTTTGACAGTCATCACTGAGGAGAGAGCATTAAGAATATAGTCTCATTTAATTTACAGTCAGAGCTATGATAGTATTTAAACAGTCCCTGTCCCCCGTGAAGTCATAATTATTCCACTGCAGCAGCCAGCCTTTCCCTTTTTCCCTTTTCCTCTGACTCTCCTAGAAATATTGGGAAGGGTAATACAGTAATACCACCTACTACCCCAAGTATATGATGAAGTTGAAAGGATATATATTTGTCACAACAACCTTTGCCAGGTAAACATGAAGGGCATGTTTTAAAGCTTTCCCTTCTACACAGCACCTGAGGGGTGACTGAAACAGTATTGTTGTGCAGGAGAGTCTGTTTATGTGAAAATCCAGCTTTTAATTTCTTTTGTCACATGTTGAATCAAATTAATGGATTAAGATACATGTGGTTGGAATCAATATATATAGAGGATGGATTTGGCTAGAATGATATTATAACAAGATCGTGTCCAGGTAAGCATCACTGTGGTGCATTTTGCACCCCCATTTTAAGTTCTTTGTCATGACAATTGTTAACATCTATTGGAATTGAACTGTTGAACTAAAAATACAGATATTTTTAGAATTTTTTCTATGTAAATCCAAGAAAATGGTAGTAGTATTGTGGCAACCTGAGATAATGCCTGGCCATGCAGGACCCTCAACTGAGTCCTTGTCTTTCTGTTTTCTCTTCCCACTCTAGACCTCTTATCAGGGAGCTGAGGTAATGTGGCCCTCTCACACCTAGAACAATATCACTAAATAAGCACTTATTTACATGACAAGTCTTGTGATGTAGTAACTGTGAAGTAGAGATTCCTTTGTTGGGGTGAGTATTTGACAGACTAGCTTCGAAAGAATTGGTGAGGGCAGATGTGCCACAATCCTTTCCTGCTCCTTTGTATGTTTCCTCATGTGGACAACTGTCGTTATGAGTGTGTCGTCAGAGTGCTCTCAAGGTGAGTTGTTTAGGTCATACTGAGCCACGTGGGGCAAAAGAAAACATTACAAGAACGCAGCTGCTGGTGCTCTGACATGCTCAACAAGTCAAGCATAAAATTTGGCCAAAACACAGGAAAAAAATGCTTCATATCTTATGGGGAAAAAATTCCCATCTGATTTTTCTTTGTAGGCGTTTGGATTCTTTCGGTGTTTGTCCATCAGTTAAGCAGAGAACTCATTGACATTCTTACCATCTATGGTTTGTACCATGAATGTTTCAGTCAGCAAAGTTAGCACCTAGCAAAAATGTGCTGTAGTTAACAAACATTTATTTGAGTATGTAAAAGAGAAAGTGTTGCACATATGCAGTTGCACTTTAGTGATCCTTATGTGTGTTAGAAATTAATTTTGGGGAAGTATATCACAATTGCTGATAGCTATCTGATTTATGCATATGTCACATTGCCAATACAGCATCAAGCTGTAAAGAGTGTTTCTTTGGTCATTATTTCATTTTCATAAAGGATAACATCAGTATGAGCCCATTAGCAGTATTACAAAACTTGAAACATACATGGTGATAAACCTCCTCCAATTACCAAGTTGTAAAAAGCAGCTTACCAGTAATTTCTGTGCAGTGTCTCACTCATTGATTTGAGAATCCATGCTTCTTTGTAAATAGAGCAGAGATTGCCGCAGGCTGGGTCCACCTGCAGAGGGAGAGATTGTCCAAGTGAAATGGACTGATGGAAAACTGTATGGTGCAAAGTATCTGGGAACAAACACTGTTCACATGTATCAGGTGAGTGTCTATGTTTGTTATCATGTGCTTGCTTTTCAGATGTCTTTATTGCAAATTGCTCATTTGGCTCTAGCATTGGAGTGACCAGATGCACCACCAAAGATACAGAAGTCTGGAGTGTGGACTCTTATTGTACCTGTTAATGCATTTAAATCAATATATAAAACTGACCAACCCATTAACAAGTCCTGTGCACTCTTTGGGAACTGAGATTCATTTGTTGTTTCAAAATCAAGAAAATTACTTGTTTAAAGAGAAGTCAGGTGAACAGGTAGAACATTAAGATTGAAAGATAACATTTGTTATTTTCTGCAGGTTATTTATTTTTATTTGATGTCGGGTAATTATACAATTAATGATATAAAACTAGGTATTGGTATGTGCCTATAATGAACCTGAGCCATTTCACAAGAGGATGGAAGGGAGGACAGTAAAAAGAAGAACAGAAATACACCCACTTTCATTTGTCTGAGGCACGTTTGAATCAATTAATCTAAGGAGCATTTTATCCTCAGCAAACACAAAACAGGGCTGAACAGTGAAGGCAAGGCTAAAAAGCTGACTTCTGATTTCAGAGTCACAATAATTGGTTTTTATGTACTTGCCTTTGAGAAAATTCAGTCAGCAGCTTGAGTGCCCAAGTGAATGGTAGAAACTGCAATAAAACAATCACAATAATACTAGCACTTCTGAAAGGATGAGAATCTAGGTACATTTCATTTATATATAAGTAATTATTTTCACTTATGTAACTCTTTTCATCAGAGGGTCTCACATTACTGTACCAGAATGGCAAATTTACTATTATATTTGTAGATAAATTAAGGCTCAGGGAAGCGAAATGACTTATCACATTGACCTTCTCACTTTGCCAGTGATTTCCAATTGAGCTCAAGTCCTCAAATGCATAATCCCTTGAGCTAGTCTCTAAATCTTACCTCTTCCCTTATATTTATCAGCTGTATTATGTTGTGAAGGTGCAAAGTTCTCTACAAAATATAAAGATTATTGTTCTATAGTAACATTAACCTTCAAATCATATAATTTTATGAACGACTGGTGTTCTGAGGACTACTGTGAGGTAGATTAGATGAATGTTATTATCTTTCATATTTGAAGGAATCTCACATAGTAAAATCAAACAACTTTGTGCTGTTTTAGACCTCTTGGACAACATGATGAAACCAGTTTCTTTTAAAGAAAATTGATTAGCATGTGGAGGTGCAGTAGGATTTGGAGCTCCTCAGCATTACAAACATGGGAGATTACTGTAAACTGCCTTGTAACAACACGTATCATGGGAGGGAATGACAAACATTAAAGATTAGAGGGTGTCCAGATTGCGATATTTAGGACTATGAAGACAGAACAAGTATTTCAGTCTGCAGGATGGGAGAGGAGGTTGCCACAATGTGGCCACAGGTTACGGAAAATCTGACATGTAGGGTGCAAGGCTAACTTCAGGACATATTAGTAATTCTTTCTCTGGTCTGTTTACACTCTGTCTAAAAGCTTTCAGGACCTATGCATACATATACTCCACTTGTTTTCTGGTGTGATCTCTGTTGCACCTTTGAGATTCTCTTACTATTTTGTGTTATCTCTGAGATGATACAACAAAAGAGAGACTAAAAATAATTTTCTGAAATTAGTATTATGATCTAATAAGGCAAATCTTTTCTACTTTGATAAATCTGTGACTTTTCCTCATGTTTGTGAGACATTTATACCAAATATGGTGGTACTTGAGCTGGAGCTATGACACAATGAACCAGAATTTGTGTCATCCAATTTGATATTTGCCAGCCAGTATCCTACACAAACCCCAAGCAGAATTCCACCTAACAAGTGAAGCAGATGTTCAAGTGAAATTGTTAATATGATCTGCGTTTGATTTCTGGATAATTTCTGATGTTGACATTCACCATTTAGTTTTGAGTTTCATTTGATATTATTAAATTATCCATTCACTCCATTCATTGATTTCTAACAGTTCAGCTGTCCCTTTAATTTATGATGTTCTGATAAAAGAAAGTCTCAGAGGGAGAATAATGTACTACACAGGCAGTGCAGCAACAGAAGTCCAAATAAAATAACTTGCTGGGTAAAATTGATGGTGTGAAATGTAGGATCTGCAATCTGAACTAAACTGGAGCTATTAGAGATGGTAGGTTTATACTTTGCATGAATCACGATACTAGTGAAAGTCTTCGAGAAGCTCTTGTTGCGTTTGCCATCAAGGGTAGGCAAATTATTTCCAGTGTGATATGCTGAATTATGCGTGAAGAACTTCCAGTTGCTCTTCATTGCAAATATACAATATATTTCATACTGCAAGCATGACAGATGAAGCAGTTGCATCCTACTACACATTACCAGTAAAAACACACTGACCATTCAGGACGGAGTTTTTTGGTCACATGGAGTGTGATCAGAGTTCATTTTCTATCCAGTTCTTTCACCTGTGATGCAAGAAATGTTATTGCCAACCGTATTGTGCAAAAACATGTTACTGAATGTATTGTTCAGGAAGAAGCAGGAATAGCAGAGAGACTGTTCCTGCATCCTGATGAAAAATGCCTAAATTGCAATAATTTTGTTTAAAAAACTAAAGTCAAATTGACCTTTAAGTTCCTCTAACATACTAACAGACTAGCTTATTGGGTTAGTAACAGGAACAGAGAGGAACAAGGATGACTTCTGCGACTTTGTTATCCATCTGTGTCCTCTGTGCATTTTAAGTGCACTCCAGAATTGTGCTTCCCTGTTAACTGCAGTAAAAACATTACTTTTAAAGAAGTTAATAGATTTTAGTCTGTATCCTGACTTTCAAGAATGGTTGTACTATGTTGGATTTTTCAGCTGTTTACAATTAATCTGACATACTCAGCCGTGGCAAGCTTTTAATTTGAAACTACAAACCCAACCATTTACAAGTTCAAATGCATGATTTTTCAGATTTATCTGTAATAATACTTTCTATAAATTAATGTTTTCCTATGTTTGTATTTGAGCTTATCCTTCTAGTCAAATGTACTGTTGTCATTCACATAGTCTCATTAAGTCATCTAAGGATGTAAATGGGACTTCTTCTAATTTTACACAAAACCTTAAAGTAAAGTTTCTGTGGAAACTAAAACTGCAGTCACAGATAATAGTTGAAATTCACAATTGTTAGATGAAGTATTTAAATAGAAAAAAAATCAGCAGCGACAGAAAAAGCTTAAATGCTTCAAAGCCTCAGCATTTTAACATTCCCCACACCTAGTTACATTTCCTTTCTCATTTTCTGCTAACGGGGTTCATATTGGATTAAATCTAAACCTAAGCATGATAAAGCTTTTCATCTTCTGAACAGAGCATTTAAAAGAAATTCTATCAGATTCAATAAAATTCTGTTAACTGGTATTTCCTTAGTTGTCATTCACACTTTCTTTTGACATGGTGTTCCTCAACCTTGAATCACAGGATGTTAAAATTAATTTTTTATTTATTAGAAGCAAGGAAAAAAATTAAAGACAAATAAAAATTAAATGAAGACCTTTGAATGTCACTCCTGTAAAATGATGTTGTCTGTCTTGTTACTGCTCAGCAGTCCTAATCTAACTGATTTTACTTTATTGTGCATGTCAGTGCTGATTTTGAAGTCTCTTTGCTTAGATATTATTTTCAATTTAAGTATGTGTCACATTTCCTAGGAAGTGACTTTTTTTTTAATATTTTAACCTAATTTTACTGTCCTAAAATAGGTCTCAACATATTTGTGTATGAATCTTCTCTGTTAACACCTATATTTATGTGTCATTTCCAGACATTTCCTGAAAGAGTTAAATGATCATTTTATTTTTAAATACCAATTTTTCAATTAGGTTGAGTTTGAAGATGGTTCTCAGGTAACAATGAAGAGACAAGAAATCTATACACTGGATGAAGAGCTTCCTAAGAGAGTAAAAGCACGTTTTGTGAGTATTTGCTGATGCTAACTTTATAGTGTATATATATGTGCTCAAAATGCCAATAACACTATCTTGGGCGTTTTTATGGCTTTTCAGTTTAAACTGGACATATATTTTTGTGACGTCTCCACTAGTAAGAGTGGCTAAATCAGCACAATGGCTGGAGAGTCCATTTGCTGATAAGAGCGGGTAGGGTTTTTTTTTCCAGTACAAGCAAATGCTGTTGTCAAACATAATTCTTTTCTCCTAAAAGGGACATCATTCTTGATCATCTCTCAGATCATGAATGATCAAGTTAGTAAGCATTTAAGTTGACAGACATTCTGTTCTTTCAGTATGCTTATAATATGTACACTTTTTTAAAACTTTCCAGGTTCTCAGAGCTTTGTGGTTTTAAAAGCCTTGAATTTAATAAAAATGCAATTAACATCATGGAAGATACAGTGTGCCTGATCAGAACTCATTAATGTCACTGGTAGGACTCACCAGCATTTCACCCGTCTTTGGTTTAAAACCAAATTGTTTAATTTCACTGCAGTTTCAAATAACATCCACCAGCTAGTCATTTTTGTCATGTGCTCCATGTGGAAAAGTGTTGAGGATCACAAACAGCAAAACACTTAAAGGTTGAAAAGTTTCTTCTATATAGTTGTTGAAGGAGGTGGCTGCTTTTACCTGTCTTAAGAGAGTTCTTTCTAATGCAAGGTGCAGTGGTCAAATATTCTTGGTTAAGAAATCTTTTTGTCAATGAATTTGGGATATGTGCCCACATCTTTCACCGTCCTGACTGTCTAGGGTTAAGATAGACATCTTGGAAAATGTTAAATGAACCATCTGGTTCTCTTTAATGGGGTTTTTCATTACACATAGAAAGCATACTATTACCATTTTTTTTGGTTTAGAGACTATGTGGAAGAAGCATCTCTAATTAACTGCATGCTCCGTAGAATGCAAACTGCTGCATTTCACTCAGGATAATAATAATTGGGTTTATGCTATTTTTTAAATGTATTTTTCTAGGTCAATATTTCTTTTATTTAATTTCATTAGGGAATTAACTATAGGTTAAAAATGTTTAATTTGGTCAACTAAATAAAACACACCACAGCCAGTGCTCAGACCTTTGCATGATTTTCTACTAGTGCCTTAAATTCTAGAAATATGTAGGTTAGTCCTCAAGGTATACCCAACACCTCCTTCCCCTCCTCATGCTGAACACAGTGCAAGTTAAAGACAGGTTATCATACTGTTTCTGTTTATTGAAATAAATAGCACCAGTTCCTTTTAAATTGTGTTTTTTTTAATCCTGGGAATTTTTTCTTGACTCCAGTAGTGAATGTTAGTCCAAAATATTCTGCTGCTGATTTTTCCCAATTGGCTTGCTGTTTGTTCTCCCACTGCTTTGTTAATGTGGATTCCTGTCTGGTTTAAGTTTGCTGACAAATGACCAAACTGTGACTGATTCTTTGCAAATTAGGCAGTGTGCAGGTTTCTTTTCAGGGGTCCATGCCATAGTACGTTGCATTTAAAACTTTTCTGAATAATGCAAAGTGGAGAGTAATAATCAATACTGCTAGGATCAAACCTGCCTAACAGTTAGTTGCATCACTTCCTTGTTGCTGGTTTTTGTCACCTAGAATTAGATTGTGTGGCCTCTGGATAAAATCCAAACTAACAAATGGTGTTAGTCACATGTTTCTAAGGAACATTATAGACCTAGAGAACTAAATAATTAATAGTGCATAAAAAATATGGAAAAGTAAAAAATTTATTTATATATATGTGCATGTAATTAATATCTGGTTTCAGTCTACAGCCTCTGACATGAGATTTGAAGACACATTTTCTGGAGATGATACTGTCTTGGAAGAGAAGAGACCGAAAAGATTGAGTTCTCGCTTTAAGAACAAATATGTGGATGATCCAGGATACCGCACCTTCTTAAAAAACTCATTCCGGAAGAAATGACAGAAGGGGCTATAAAGGAAGCAAGAGTAGAGAGGGGGATATTGATTAAAAAGCATGCAGCATTATTTGCAATTGGTTTCGGTTTAATTGAACACACTGTTTTACAAAGAACTAATCCATACATCAGCCTTGTAAACTGAAGTACTTGAATTCCGATTCTTCAGTTAATGTATTAAAGATTTTGTAATGCTTTGCATTATGAAACTAAGGGGATAACTAAATGAAAGATTATAAAATGATGTGCTGAAGAAAACTTTCAGTTCTGCTTACTGAAATAATAAGTTATTGAAATAAATGGTAAAATTTTATTTGAATTCTTTGAATTATAAGAAGAGATTCACATTCAGAAGAGAC
>NW_008673891.1:7562-11388 GCF_000695815.1 Acanthisitta chloris | reverse complement strand
AGTGGCTGTTTTCTGCAGATAGGGAAGAATTTGAAGATCAATAATAGCAGTTTTTATAAAATATTTTTAAAACAAACACAGATAGGTACAGTATTGAGGAAAAAACTCTACTTTTAGCACTGCTTTTACATTTTTATGTCATTACTGTTTCATGTGGACTCAGCTATTGACCGATATTTTTGGCTTTTAAGAAAGATCTTCAGCACATCAAGAATGTTTTGTATTTAAAGAGACCAATTTTGGCACTTATTTTTAAACAAACTTTTCTTAAAGTCTATTAAAAATAGCTATTTATAAAAATTATGTATACAAAGAAAATTGAAGTTTAAATATATATGCTTAAAAGCCTAGTTTTAAATGAATATATTGTCTTTCTTCTAAAAAAAATTCTATCAATGTAATGATGATTTAAAATAAATAAATAAATAAATACTGCCCTTTTACTTGCAACATTTTGTCTGTTGATGTTATTTTTGATCCTATGATTTTATACCCGTCGTATCAAGAAACTTCATTATATGATGTATGCATGTATTTTCCTGAACACAACAGAATATACACACAGACACTCACATGGCTTGGTGTTAAAATGCAAACTTGATAAACACTGTAATTTTATTTCTTGTCTTTCTATTTCCCTTCAGTCTTTGGAATCTTGACCTTTTTGTATATTTCACAGAAAGCAGAAAGTCTGAATTTGTCTGAACAGTTGGGTATATGAACCTAGAAGAGAGCCTTATCAAAATGACATCATCTGTTTCTTGTAAATTGGACCGTCAGCAGGATTTCTGACTGTCTGCCACAGGAAAAAGAGCCTTCTCAAAATCCAATTTAAATCTGAGCACTGCTGTTTCTAGGGTTCTGCTTGCAAAAAAATCCCTGAATACATGGACCCAAAGAATTTTTCATTACAAACAGTCTTTTATATGCTGAGGCACACAGATCTTTGTTTCACTGAAGCCCTTGCATGATTATTATTATTTTTCTTGAGTGGATAGTGAAATCTTTTCAATTACTATGTGACACCTCAGTTGGCAATGTAAGTTTTCTGTTTTACATTGACTGTCTTTCCTTGTACCATGAAATCACTCAGAATCCCTTTAGTCTAAGAAGTTGCTTAGCTGTGACAATTGGAATGTATAGCTAATTGACAACACTTTCTGTTAAGGCAGTGGGTTCTGGTGGGTGCTCTCTGGTGTATTTCAGAATATAAGGGCTCTTTCTGGTATTGTATAGGCAAAATAAAAACTAATGATACATTTGCAAAATGCAAGATTGTTGCTGCTTTCTACTATTAAATGCAGCTGATAACCTGATTACTGATGCTTTATTTCAAAATACTGTGTTCTGTGGTAAGAGTGCTTTTATGGTCTTCCATGAAGGGTCAAACAACTATGACATTAATGGGTTAAGTACATATAGAAACAATTGAAGAGATGGTGCTGTGTGGCAGTAAAGATGCTAGAAATCAAATGTATGTTTTTTGCATTGATCTGATATGACCTGTTATGGCACCATTAATAAACTCCCTCATCTCTATAGAATGTACCCAGAATCTTTCTCTTCAAGACCCTTGAAATTTGCTGATTAAAGTACTACAAAAGTTTTGAAACATTCTTGCAAAAAGTTGGCTTTTTTCCCCTTCTACCTTTCGGCAAAAAGATCTTTGCTTTGGAAGTTCTAAAAGACACTGAAATTATTTCTGACCTTTGTAAGGAGCTATAAAATACCTGCTATATGTCAGAAGTGTAGTCATTGTAATGATCACAGTTTCATGCCTCCCATCTGAAGACCTCGTGGCCCTTGTATACTGGATTGACTAAACAGCTGGCCTAGAAGGGTGTTTCTTGTTCCCTTACAATTCCTGAAAAGCCACATTTTTTTAGTTATTGATATGGACATTTCAGGTATGTGAGAGAATACATTGGTGTGCAATGCTCTGGGAAACTGAGAGCTTGCCATGAACTGAATTGGGTAGGTGGACACCACCAAAACAGGGTTGGTTGTTGTCCATGTAACCAGTTCTCAACAGCTAATTTCTTACTCCACTAAAACCTCTGCATATTTTTCTTCTGATGTTAGATCTAGACACATCTTTTCTGGTGAAAAATCATGTTGGCTTTCATGACTATTTCACTTACAGTGTCTGGGTGAGGAAGAGTGAAGCAGGTGGAAGAGGGAAGCCCCTTTAAAGTCTGGCTGACTGAATCAGCAGTGGTATTCCTAGTTTTAAAAATTAAAAAGTGTGTCTATAGTGATATCATAGCCTGCCATAGGACAGGAACAACCATGCTCCTTCTATGACTTTATGTGTACAAAAGCAAAGTCATTGTTCTGTATATTCAAAAGTCCTGAAGGCTGTGGGTGAGCATACCCATGTGTACACACACATAAAGTACTGGTTTGGTCAGGGTACATTAAAATTATTTTTATTAATATTCATCTGAAAATATCAAGGCAGTCTGAAGTACCACAGTTTATGCTGGCTTGTGAAGTAGAATGCTTTAATGCTATGACTCTGATTTCCGCAGCTATAGCTAAGGTCTGATAAAATCAAATTACTAGAATTAGATAAAAATTAGATTACTTCTCTTGAATCCTATTTGCTATTGTATTACTGTAGCAAAGCAATTTTGTTGGTACTTAATAGGAGTTTTACGATATATTGTGTTGTGCTATGGTGGTTAAAAATTTTCAATTAAAGGGAGTAATAAAAAACTCCTGCAAAATATTTTTGCTTTGAAGCTTGTTCATACTTTCCAACTGTGATGTAAGTGAGCGGCAATTTTTTGTAACAGAGAAGTTAATATGATATCCTGATATTTATAAGCAAAATAGTGTAAGGAAATAGCTGTCTCTATTTATGCAGTTCCACCCTTTCTGATTTAGCAAGATGTTCTC
Source organism: Acanthisitta chloris (assembly GCF_000695815.1). Lineage (NCBI taxonomy): Eukaryota > Metazoa > Chordata > Aves > Passeriformes > Acanthisittidae > Acanthisitta > Acanthisitta chloris. The sequence continues at coordinate 8,487 of NW_008673891.1, read as the reverse complement.
CAGTGTAGAAGACATAGGAAAAAATTACTGACAAGCTAAATCCTGCTTGAATTATCATCTGGCTAAATAACAAATAATTGTATTTGTTACCTGTGCTGCTCAATTTTTCCATCTCTGTTTAGTGGCACAATCACAACTGTTAACTTTGATGACAGATAAAGGCAAAATGATAATTTCATTTACTGTTATGAAATGGTGCTTTTTCTTCAGTCTCTAAATTTTCTAAGGATGTTTCTATTTCTTGTTAACTAACAAGTATTTAATGCCAGTGTTCAACAACATATTTGCAGGAGAGAAAGTTTATGTAGGGTGGGCAAGAGGAATCTTTCCTGCACACATGCACAAAAGGCATATCCATCTTTTTAAAAAATTGCAGAATCATCTGATAAATTTATGACACGCATTCAAATTTCAAAAGCCATCTCTGAGGCTTCTAGTCTTGAATTTCAAATGCCTTAGGTAACATTTTTCTCTGACACATCTAGCAAAAAGAAAATGGTGATATTATGATAGGGCATAAAGGTTTTACTGGAGTTCATCCTAGCTGTTGTATATACAGCCTGCTTGGTTATAGCTTCACTGTTGCTATCAAACTGAATTGTCCTACAGCTGTGCTGCAGAGATGCTATTCTCAATACTTTAATGTATTTCCTCTATACCTGGATTTGTAGGCAGAGCTGGTAGCTGCCAAAACTTCCTTTTGTAAAAGCCTGTTTTGAGTTACTGGCAACTCTGGCAATTTAGATATCCTCCAGCTGAAATTTTTATATGCTGGTTTGTGTCTGAAAAAGTCAGGAAATTCTGCTTCAAGCAGTTTGGTCTTTTGGAAGGATTTGGAAGAGGAGGATTAAGGAAAAAAAATAGTAATTCTTTCTGTCCCAGAATTTCCCAGCCATTTCTTTGACAACCTCTGTGGTCCCTTTAT
>NW_008673891.1:0-7533 GCF_000695815.1 Acanthisitta chloris | reverse complement strand
TCATTAGATTTTAGAAATAGGTTTGTGAAGAAGATGTGCTGTCATTTGACTGAACTATCATAAACTGTCTGGTCTGTGGACAGAGCTCTGAGATAAAGTCTTGGAAGAACCTGTACCATTGCAGTCCTTCTTCCACTTCAGTGCCCTTCTGCAGTGATGGAGTAGACTGTACATGCATTGCCACCACAGTCAGCTCAGCACTGACCTTGCCAGGCTTGCAATCTGGGAGGGCCTTTTGTCCTTTTCTTGTTTGTTCTAGTTATTTAAGTGGAGCAGAGAGGCAGGCTCTCATTCATTCTCAATGCCCTAATAATGTTGCTGCCATAGTACAGAAAAACAGAAGGAATAAAACCCACAACGCAAACAACAAAAGGAGTTGGAGTCAGGTAGGGAGCATTCATGGTGCTGGAAAGAGAAGAAATAGGGGCACCAGATTCTGAAAAAGAGATTTGTTCACGGTTCTCCATGGAGCCCAGTATGCCTGAGGCTCAAATTTCTTCTGGTTTAAGCAAATGGCTGTGAAATGTACCAGCAAATTACTGACTGGTTGCCTTTAGGAACAGTTTTATTCCTGATGGCAATTACTGCATGAACTCAAGGAGCAGTTATCTCTGTTCTCCCGAGGATCTGGTCCTTTTGTACAGATTGGAAGTCAGTTACATGGGAGGAGTTTTTAATTTTTTTTTCTCCAGATTGTTCACTAGAAGAAAAACAGGTTTTGTGTTTGTGTGCATTTGAATTACTATGCTAAAGTAGCAAAATATGAGGTATACAGTCAATGCCAAAATTTTCTCAGAAGAAATATAATGCTTGAAACTTCCTCATGTGTTCCTTACAGATCTAGTCACTAGAGGAACTGTGGGAAAGAATCACCATAATGACTCTATGGAATGAACAGGAGTTAAAAGCAAGGAAGAATAGAGACAAGGCACTGCATTCCCAAAGGCCATTTTTTGGCACAGTACTAACAGCTGATGGCAATATCATGCTACATTACTGAGGAGAAAAGACTCAAAGAACAATGTAACAGAACAAAATTCTCTTTGAAAAGTTTTCATGTCTAAAGTAGTTCACAGCAATCCACATCTCTCCCTTTCTCTGTGAGCATGTGTAGCGAACATGAGTAATAAAAAGCGCTCCTAACCTTAGTCCAGTCCTGATGTGGGAACCAAGGGTGACTTGCATGACCCTGTTGCTTTCCTGGAGTCCCATTAGCTGAGTAAAAGCAGGAACAGGTGAATTCAATATTTATTTTTTTTTTTTTTTTTTTCTGGTAAGAAGAAGTAGCGGAGAACAGTTTTCTTTTGCTGTTGACCTATTGAAATAACGGTAAGGTAGATTTCTGTGCTGAATATATCTTTTTTCATCATTTCAGGTGTTAAGTCTTCTCAAAGGAGGGGATGGCACCAGCCTGTTCTCTGCCTATCTAGTTTTGTATCTTCCACTTCAAAGTCTCCTACTAAAACACAGAAGAAAATGAGCTAAAATTCGTCTTCCAACACACAAGTAGAAAAAAAAGACAGTTTCCCAGTTTTCTTTGATAATCATGTGGAGTCAAGATGCAAAGGACAGAGGGCTCTGGAGATGGAAGAAGTTCAGTGTCTCTATTGTGTCTCCATGCTTCCTCTGTGGATGTTTATTTACCTGCCACCTTAAGACTTGGCTTGTGACAGGCAGAGTATGTTCTGCTCCTCTTGTTTATGCACAATGCCAGTATGATCTGTAGATGGGGAGCAGTGCTATCCCAGATAATGAAATAGATACTGGTTGTACTGCCTATTTGGAGACTACTGAGTAAAGACATAGCCACAGGAAATGGTGAGTACTGCCTTAGGCTAAAAGCAGAAAGCCTGTGTTTTTCAATAGTCTCACATTCACTCTTGTCATCCACAGCTGAAACGCATCAACATAGCATGGCACATTGTACCACAACTTTGATAACACCTTCCTGTTTGAGTCCGGGCAGGTCTCCAGGGGTCACATCTTTTCTTCGCTTAGAGAAATTACTGAATGTGACAGCATGTAAGCTGGTTCAGTAAGTTCATTTTAAAAATAGACAGAAAATATATTATCATATGACACAAAAAACTATATGAATGAAACTCTTCCGTAGCTCCTTTCTGCCAAGGGAAAGTCAAGCAGTGGCTAGATGAGACAGTTGCTGTAACTGGAGGTAAATCTTTGCAGAAAGAACTGAGCTGTAGGATACCACTGAGACAGTGGTGTAAGTATCACTTTGTGCTTAGAGAACAAGCAGAACCAAGACACAACCAGGCATGCAGAAGTTCTTTCCCAACATTTTGAAACACTAGGACTAAAGGGTGATTTAAAGCAACTTTGAGCTCTCCGAGACTTATTTCCCCAAAAGAGGGTGAATGTCTGAGATACAGTAACATTGTTATGCTATAGCACCGTAGGATTTTGGAATAATCAAAGAAGAGCCTTTGTCCCGGGAAAATTCACCAGCTATTTGACTGGGCTTCTGCTGCTACAGATACTGACAAGTGCTGTAGAGGGACATAGAGACCACAACACCCACCCTTAAACATGCAATCAGTGTGCACCACTCTCAAGTTTCAGTACTGTGTTCTGTGGCACTCCCTCAAAGCTATTTAACAACAGGCACTTTATGAAAAATAAACAGAAAATGCTATTGTAGCCATTTTCATTGTGAAGTGTCCATCAGATAAACTGCTGGGATAGTAATGAGAAAATTCATGTCAATTAGTAATGTTTTAAAAAGACATGAGAAACCAATTGAGAAACCCCAGGAGGGTAATCACTTGCCATCAGAATTATTAATTTCATGATGTGTTCTAGAGAAAGAACATGATAACCACTAAGGCAGGCCCCGGAGGAAAACAATACTGATATGTCAGCACAATTGATTTCTCAGTGATTAAAAGCAACTGATCTTAGTGACAAGTTAAAAAGTTTCCAGTTGAAAGGAGGTGTTAACTCTGGGCCAATGGAGGGTCCTACATGGTTCTGATTGCTGGAGATGGAATGATTAAAAGGATTGGTGCACCTGACCACATTTTTTTTTAATTTTTGCCATTTTTTACTAGATGTGATGGAATATATCACAGGTATACTCACCAATTCCACAACTTCTCTGTCTTGCCTTCTCCCCTTCCTAACCAGTCACATACCTTAGTACTCAAGGATAAAATGATAGCTCAGGTCTGAGGCATGTACATCTCTACCCTTCTCACAGTGTTGTAGTGAAAGAGCAGGTCTGACTTCATAGCAAATACTATTATGGTAATTTGTTTGACGTGTCTGACAGTACTTTAAATGAGGAAGGAAAAAGGTTTCCATAGAGTGCAACACCAGTTATTTCAAATGCACAATGGGGGCTGAAATCCCTTGCTAAACACTGTGTAGCACTAATGTGAGAGCAGACTGAGTGAAAGCTGCAAGTTTTTGCCCAATAAAAATTATAACAATACAGCAATTATAGCTTAGTTCTGCTATGAGAACAGTCTCTGGCATCCCCTTACTGTTGTCAGGCCATGTAATCCATTTTCTCTAGTGAATTATCTGGTATTCCCTATGGCAAAAATACTGCTTTGCATTTTGCTACATTTCTTTTTATCTGGATTTTGTGTTTTATGCTTTGCATATAGCCCTTAGCCAATATAATTTCTTTACTAGGGTCTCTTCCTTTCTGTCCAGTGCTCCCTTTCCCAGCAGTTTTTAACACACAAAGGGCAAGGTAGAATGGATGATTGAAAAGATTCTTATCTTCTATACAGTTCTGTACGTACTCCTGCAGTGTCAGTGCCAGAATGATTCTTAATTTCCATTATGAGCTTGATTTTCTCCTGTCTTGCTGCATAGTGAGTTAGGATTTTAAGTGTGCATTAAATGCTGTGGTCTTTGCTCTGAATCTCTTACAATTTGTTAGGGTGGAGTTCTGGGGTTAAGGTTCAGGCCAGAGAGGAAATATCTCAGGAATCCTTGCTAAATCAGTAGGCTACATGAATATCCTTCTTCTTCTGCTTTTCTGTGGCAGTATATTGCAAGAATATTGATCCATAACTGAATTAGAACTAACTCCTTAGTGATTTTGATATAAAGAACACATTTCTGAAAAATCTTATAAATAGCCTGTACAACTAAAAATGTTGTACAGCTTGACATGAAAATACAGCCAGAAAAAGCAAGCTTTTCCTTGTTACTTTGTATCATAGTACTTATGAATTGAATCTTACAAATTTATTCCCAAGTATCCACATAATGACCTAATTCTGAAAGAGACTTTTGGTAAGAAAAGAGTGAGGAAAGAAAACCCGATTCTTGTTTCTGGAAATTTGTAGCAGTAGCCTTGGAATGTAAAATATACTTGTAAGTGTGTATTTTCAGATAAAACTCAGAACTTCAGAAACCCATCAATAGTGTAATCTTTTGAACTGGAAGTCTTTTAGCAGCTTCCCCAGAAACATAATGAAAGCTGTGATGGCATTCTGTTTGATAGTGATTTTGTCATTAGCAGTCCTTAAAGATAAGGAATTATGCTTAGTGTCAAATGGTCACTTTTGCAGAAATAGAGCACTAATTTATCTCCTGTTTCTAATTTTTGTTTTGTCTTTACTTGTGAAATGCAGTAAATTACTCGAAGATATTTGATCTGTGACACAACATCTGAGGTAACTGAATTTTTAATTAGATGCATTCAGCAATGTAACATGTATGCTTCAATAGGAACCTGCATACTTTTCCTTTAACAATGTAAGAGAACTGAGTATTTTTTGGGGGGTTGTTTGTGTTTGGAAGTTTTCTTTGTTTGATTGTATTTTTGTTTGTTTGTTTATTCTTCAGAAAAGAGCTGACTGCTGCAGAAATTAAGAAAGCTATTTAAAAATAAAATATGATGGATTCCTCCAAAATAGGGTATTTCCTTTTACTCTCAAGTTCTAAAAGCATTGAAATAAGAACGTAGGAGATGAACAGCACAAGCTGTACTCAGGCATACATTACTGAATAAATAAAATAATGCATGGATCAGAGAAGCGAAACACAGTATTCAGAATGAATGTTCGCTGGATTTTACCTAGAGTTTACAGATTCATAAAATACTCTCTACTCTGCAGCAAAATTAATCCTGATTATCTGCTTTGAAGCAATCTAAAATAAGAGAATACATATAGTTCTTAGTCCTATCTCTTCTAATCATATTTTTATGCGGTAGAATTGGGCATTGCAAGTGTATAAATGAAAAGTAATATTTTCTTAAATGACTGAAAATGCACATTCTAGAAAAGGAAGGATAAGATAAAGTAATTCTTAATGGTTCCCTCCTTTTAGATTAGCTGGCAGATGCAATCATCAAATCCTTAGTTACATAAGTTTGGTCCCAAAAAACTTTTGAGAAAATTAGAGTCATCTCAATTCAGCCCTACAGACCACCAAAGAATGTATTTAAACCACCAGCTTAAAGAAAAAGCCTTCAAAAGGTTGTCTTGTAGTAGATCAAGGTACTTCTTGATCCGTAATTTAGAATGAAAGCTGATTCTTGTTTTCTTTTTTTCCAGGAAATATAGAAACACATGATTTAAATGATTTATGGCTTCAGATGAAATGCTGATGATACCTTTAATTAAAATGAATGAAAATAACCCATTAAATCTCGTAGAAGAGAAAGTTAAACCTCCTCCCATGGCAAAGGGTTTAAGGCTTAAGTCATGATGGCTGGTACTGGTGACGAATTGAAAGCTGTCTTTCTTCCAGTGGCCTGTCATCACTCTGCTCTCTGTTCTTGTGATTTGATTGTTGGTTGGCTGGTGACATGAGCAAGTTATCCCCTTAATCTCACTGGGATTTAATAAGACGGATGTAGTCTTCAATCATGTACAAGGAACATAGCCTTGTATGAAAACTTTTCATCATTTAAAAAAAGAAGCCTTTGAAAACCTAATTTTTAAACAGACTTCTAGCTTAAGCAGTCAGTGAGGTAGTAATTGCTTCCTCCCTTCTAGACTTTCAGGAACAGCTTCTTTTCTGCATTCAGTAGGGAGCTACTGAACCTTGCTCAATAGTTAAGTCCCCAAATATTGTTAATTTTTAATGGTTTCTTGTGTTTATTTGCATTTTGGCATCAAGTGATACTTTTCTTATTACACAACACCACATTGCTCTCTACATACGATAAAAAACTACTACAAAGATACTGGGAACAGGGGGAGTTGTGTTAACTGAAGGAGAATTTTTCTTCCAAACTTAGTTAGCATGAAGAAGTACTTGTTCCCTGGGTGAATAGAAGGCCAGTGCAGTTAATCACGAATAGTGTGACTGGAATACTACTTTCCAAGAGAGAATCCTGCCTAAGGCAGCCTGGCTGGACATTAATAGTTGTGGCTTGGCTTGGATGGCAGTTCCCATGCTAATTACAGTAACGACACGAAGATTTATAAAATGCACAATAAAATCCTAAACACAGATGCCAACAGGGATGGAGATGATTTTAGGTGAAATCACACAGGTTACCAAGACAAGCAGGTAATTAATGACCCTGCAGCAATGCAGTTTTTGTCCCTTGTTTTTCTTGCCAATTGAAGGGCAGCTCTGTTAAGAAGAACAAAGTGGTGCGATATGTACTGTTGCTGAATGTCTTTACGAACATCTTAGACCAAAATCTGTCTAAAATACCTCAGGAACATCAATTCCTGTTTTGAGGGAGTAGGTGTGCTTCTTTCAGCCCCACTTTTGTGGGTAAAAAGGATGAGTTCTTCAAAGACCTTAGACTGAATAAGATAAGGCAGTGAAGTGTAACCTTTGACTATAGGACACGTACTCTGAAGCAAATTTTCTCTGGTCAGACAAGAAAATATTCTCTGTAATAATATTAACAAGATATTTACCAGGAAATTCTTTTTTTTTTGAAAACACAAAAACTTAAATTTTGTCTTCAAATGAAGCTTGATTATGATGAGACTAGTTCAATATAACCAAATTTTTGCTAGTAAAATTTCATTGTCCTGCTAAAGAAGATGCCTATATATTAATTCCACATGAAGAAAACTTTATTCTGTCAAAGAAAACAATCAGGAGAGGTTATATTTCAACTTTAATGTGGCTGTACTACAACAATGCTACTATCTCAGATTTCAGATTAATTTAATTGAGCTCTAATGAGCAAAATTATTTATTCTAATGTAACTAAAATATCAACTAAATGGTTTAGCAAATGAATACAATGGCAATTGTGGCTGGCTTGATCTTTCTGCAACCTGAGAATCTCAGCTGCATCTGTCTCTTTCCCGTTTCTCATGTAAAAGATGGTGAGTGACCCCAGAGAGAGAGGATGCTGGAGCTGCTGTTTAATGCTGCTTACTGAAGCAGTCTCACTGCAGGACAAATTGCAGACTTAGTGAAATGAAAGACTGAAGAAATTAGCCTGTTACTGGAGGCAGGGTGGAGAAAAGTCAGTGTTAATAATTGCATGATGCTGAATACCTTTTCATACTATAAATAAAAGACATGACAGTATGATTCATTTGATACTTTGTGAAGTGAACCTTCACAGCAATG
>NW_008673890.1:667-876 GCF_000695815.1 Acanthisitta chloris | reverse complement strand
GGGGGGTACCCAGGATTTGGGGGGACCGTGGGAGAGGACCCAGAGGAGACATCCAGGATTTGGGGGAATGATCTGGACTGGAGAAGTCCCAGGAGTTTGGGGGGACTGGTAGGACCATGGAAAACTTTGGGGGGGGTACCCAGGATTTGGGGAGACCCTGGGGGAGGATCCAGAGGAGGCATCTAGACTTTTGGGGGACCCAGAGGGGC
>NW_008673890.1:0-296 GCF_000695815.1 Acanthisitta chloris | reverse complement strand
CAGATTATCTGGAGAAGTCCCAGGAGTTTGGGGGGACTGGGAGGACCATGGAAAACTTTGGGGGTACCCAGGATTTGGGGAGACCCTGGAGGAGATATCCATGCCTTGGGGTACCCAAAGGATCTGGGGGAGTCCCAGGAGTTTGGGGGGGACTGGGAGGACCTGGGGGTGATCCAAGGACAACATTGGAGGACCTGAGAGGGTCCAGAAGCTTTGGGGGGTCCTGGTGGGAGACTCAGAAGGTTTGGGGGGACGTGGGGGTGCCTAACCCCCCCCGTACCCCCAGAGTACGTGGT
>NW_008673889.1:0-417 GCF_000695815.1 Acanthisitta chloris | reverse complement strand
AGATGGTGAATCGACCCTTGACCGACGCGTTGTACCTGGTGCTGCCACCACTGTTACTGGTACTGATTCCAGTCCCTTCCCTGGGCCCTGTCGTGCCCACATCATGCTGTAGCTGCTGAAGGTGAATCCTGAGCCGCGGCAGAGGAGGGTCAGGGCCCCCCCGGTGTCTGTTCCCCACACACAGACTCCTGGAGCGTGACGGCCGCGCAGCCCTGCGGGAGGAAGGGTCATGACCTTGGCCTTCGCTCCTCACAGTGATTTCCTTCTGTACCTGAACCCCAAGTCAAGTTGGATGGGCAATGGTTGAGACTTGAGGTTCAAGGTTGGAAGAAGAACTCTGTGAGGGTCAAAGCCAATCCCATCAGCATCATAATCACCACCATCACCATAATAATCTTTGGCGCAGAAATATGTCCC
>NW_008673888.1:0-234 GCF_000695815.1 Acanthisitta chloris | reverse complement strand
CGAGGGTAATTAATTGGGTCTGGGGGTAATTAAGTGGGGCCGGGGGGTAATTAAGAGAGTCCTGGGGTAATTAAGAGTGTGCCGAGGGTAATTAGTGTGTTCCGGGGGTAATTAGAGGTAATTAATGAAAAGAAATCGAAGTTTTACCTGGAGGAGGAGAAAAAAGTTGTGAAGATTTTCCTGTCGTGACCTTCGGCCCCGGAAAGGACTTTGGAGGAGGAGGAGAAAAAATCC
>NW_008673887.1:0-3405 GCF_000695815.1 Acanthisitta chloris | reverse complement strand
AAGCGTCAGCCGTGAAGGCAGTGCCCGAGGCCGCTTTAAATCGTAGTACTAATAAATGCAGTCTGTAAGGCTTTGGAGACCTGGCTATGATCTGTTGGTTTTCCAATGGTCCAGTCGCTTCTGGGTTATAACTGATACTGAAGTTCACTCTTGTAGGCTTATTGGAAAGCAGTATAACAAGTATTTCGAGAGCCCAAAGTCCTTATTTTTCAAATAGCAGCCAGGAACATGTGCTTCTATATAAATGGAGCATAATTGGAGCGTGAAGGGAATTAATCTCTTCTGGAAGGCAGGTTGGCTTTCAATATACAGTTGTATTGCAGATGAAATGTTTAATACATTAAAGCAATTTTAAGCTGCCTTCTGGGAGAGATGTTTCATAATCAAATTTGTGGTAAGTCAGCACCCTGGGGAAAGTGAGTGTTCCTAACGAGACTAATTTACTGTCTTTGAGTACAGGTGTGTTCAAGTTTTTAGTGCACAGAGGCATTAATGTATGTCTGTTTAAACCTGCAGACATGTGATGCTGCCACGAGAGCTTTCAAAACAATTGCCAAAAAATCGTCTGATGTCTGAAGAGGAGTGGAGACAACTTGGTATTCAGCAAAGTCTTGGCTGGGTTCACTATATGATCCATGAGCCAGGTAAACACATCTGAACAGAATTAGATGAACACTCTAGAAATGTCAGCTGCCTGGTGCTTAGCAGAAGTGTGTAATACATGATTCCTTCTGATGTGGAGTCCAACTGGAATTCACAAATGAATGTTTAGACTCTTCATCTCCTTGATATTTTAGCCTTTGTTAACAAAGGCAAGATGAGCTTTGGTTTTATTCCCCACATCCTGCTCCTGGAACTGCAAGTGCTAGACAAAAAGTGCTGGACTGGGAAGTGTTTCTACCTCTGCCTGTAGAAACAGGCTTCTTGTGAATTATTATATAATGTTAGTATCTCAGTGACTGAACCAAACTTTATGTAGCAGACGATTTTTAAATTATAAAAATCAGCAACTGACACACCTGCTTTTTTTGTACAACTTCATAGATGCTTAGGTAGGCAAGGTCCTGTATTAATGCTCTGAAAATTCTACAGTGTAGTCTGAACTATTATATGGCCTATTGAAAACACAGTATTGCAGCTGATGGGGTGGGAGGCCCTAAAACTCTACAGCCATTCCAGGTAACTTAACATTGGCAAGCCTGACTAAAAGTAACAGGGCATAGATGAATTGCAGCAGCATTGAGTTCCCAAGTTTCTGAAGAACCAGGTGAAGAAATCAGCAAAACCTTCCAGAGTTTCCCTTTTCTGGGTACCTTTGATACTTTTTTGGAAGCATTTGCAATTAGATCAGATGAATAGTAGGTCAGCTGGCTGTATTAACTTATGGCTTTTGCTGGTGCTCAACACGATATACCTAATAGGTGGCATCAGTGGTTTGTTAGTCTTAGTTACGGTAACAGAGTTCATTAAATAGGCTAATATAAACAGACAGGTAGGTAGCACTAATACTGACTAAAAATACTGTCTGTTTTCTTCCAGTACTTCCTTCCTGTGAATATCTTAAGTTTATGATATTGCCAACATTTGGTGAAAAAGTTAAAAATTCCTGTTTGACTGCTGTGTTCAGTTAATGCTACATGTGGGGCCATATTTGGACTTCTGAATTACTTATTTGACAGCAAGCATCAAATGTTGTTCAAGACTTGCTGAATGATATTCCTTTAATCAGGACTTGAGTGACAAGACTGACACTTTGTTCCATTTTCTTTCTGCAGAGCCACACATTCTGCTCTTCAGAAGACCTCTTCCAAAGAATGATCAGAAATAAGCCTCTCCTAGAACTGTGTGTGCATATATATATTTATGTTGGTAGTATTCAGTGAATATTTAATTTTACAAATTATGCATCCAAGCCTGTGTATAAGCTGTATTATTCACAGAAAGAAGGCCTGATTGAATACAATTCCAAGTAGGCTGCTACAATATTTATTTGTACTTTTAATGTAAGTGCCTATGGTGTGCTGTGTGTTCTGGCTGGCTAATCAGTTAATATGTTTGGTAATTGTAAACTCCTCTTCTAGTGTACTGTAGTATGTTCAATGGTACACCTGTCTTTAGTTATTTGTCTTAACAGATAAATGTTTTATCAGAAACTCTAAATGCCTGGAGTTCTAATTTACTGGACAAAGCAAATACTCATTATTTAATATGTTAAGAGTACCTCCTTCAGAAAAGAAAGATAACTTGGTGAACCTGTTTTGTTTCTCCGCAAGAATTATTTTGCCCTACAAAAAGTTCTTGATTCAAATTGGGAACTGCAGGTGGTCTGAAAAGAAAGCTGTGTCAGGAAATACCCAGACCAGCTTCTGACATGCTGGGACTCTATTGCTGATGCACATTATAATGGGGTAATCATTCTGTAGTGACTCCTTGTCATCCTGCTTTGCATGAGGTGAGTATACAGTGTACTACAAATAGTCATTCTGAACTTTCCCTGATGCAGCATCAAGCCATATTCTCATGTCTTATCAGTATATTCAGATTGAATATACTCACTGAGAGGGTGCTGAAACAGGCTCCCCTGTCAGAAGGGGTCATGGCCCTCACCTGGTTGGTGTTTAAGAGTGTTTGGACAACACTGTTTTACTTTGGGATTGACCTTTTTGGAGTCAGGGGTTGGACCTGATCCTTGTGGATCATTTCCAATGCAGACTATCCAATGATGACTTGGTATAAACCTAGTTTTGACTAGTTCTTAATATTTCATGGAGATATTTGTGTACTTGTTTGCCAATTTTGATATTACCAGACAACTTTTCATTACAAGCTTTTACTTTACAGGTGTTCAGCCATCTCCAGGAGAGCAGGGCCCATCACACGTAACGGTTCCTTGGGAAGACAAATGCCACCACTCCAGATGTCCCTTCTTCCTCCCACCTTATATACTGAGCATGATGTCCTGTGCTATGGAATATCCCTTTGGTCAGTTTGGGTCACCTGTCCCAGCTGTGTCTCCTCCCAATCTCCCATGCAGCCCCAACTTCCTTGCCAGTGTGGCAGTATGGAAAGCAGCAAAGGTCTTGGCTCTGTGTGAGCTCTGCTCAGCAATAACAAAAACATCTCTGCATTATCAACTCTGTGTTCTGCACAAATCCTCAGCGCAGCCCCATACTAGCCATTCTGGAGAAACTTAACTCCACTTCAGCCCAAACCAGCACAACTTATCATTTTCCATCAAAATTGCCACTGTAGCATCTTGGGATATTTTGTATTTGACTAACTCTAGAGTGCCGGGGGTTCATCTCAAATGTGAGTTAGCATTCCCGCCGTGTGGGATTTGGAAGGCTAACAGAAGGAGAAGTGTGTGCTGGGGGCAGAGCTGCACACGCTGCCGCGCCCGGTGAG
>NW_008673886.1:2304-4795 GCF_000695815.1 Acanthisitta chloris | reverse complement strand
CAGTGAAAATGCAACTTAGTTTTGAATTGGGAGCTTTCATTTGTGCCAGTTTAGTTCAGCACAGAATTTTACTCTTTGGATTGCGTTTTTCCCACAAAAATACTTATTATGCAACATGGAGAATAAAGAAATTGCATGTGTGAAGCTGTCTGGCACCACTGCACTGAAATAACACTAGGAAATGTTTTTCTGTCTTTGCTTTACAGATGATAAAGCTTCAAGAGGTATTTAAAACCTTTTACCTGGGGAAGCACAGTGGTCGAAAGCTTCAGTGGCAAACCACCTTAGGACATGCTGTCCTGAAGGCAGAATTTAAGGAAGTAAGTTTGCTTGTTTAGTTCTTCCCCTGATGGGATAAAATTGAACTCAATTATTTGGAATCTAGTCATGTGTTGGATTTTTTATAAAGGTAGTAACATTTCTGTGGAGGAACAGTCACAGTTCGGTACTGCTGGTTTGTACAGAAAGGCTTTTGATAATGAAGCTGAAATAGCACCTAACAGAACACAGAGATGTGATACCTCTTGGTAAAATTCACTTGACAGGAATTGTTGCTCATTCACATCAAGTAAGTTCTCAGAGAGCAGGAAATGAATGGAAGAAGAAGAATGCAGCATCTTTTTATTTTTAATCTGCATTTGCTTTGGTCTGCTGGTTTGTACAGAAAGGCTTTTGATAATGAAGCTGAAATAGCACCTAACAGAACACAGAGATGTGATACCTCTTGGTAAAATTCACTTGACAGGAATTGTTGCTCATTCACATCAAGTAAGTTCTCAGAGAGCAGGAAATGAATGGAAGAAGAAGAATGCAGCATCTTTTTATTTTTAATCTGCATTTGCTTTGGTCACAGTCACAGAATCAGTTAGGTTGGAACACAATGGGTTGGGTCATCTGGGCCAGCCTCCCTACTCCAGCAGGGCCACCCTAGAGCACATGGCTCAGGATTTTGTCTAGTGGGTTTGGAATATCTCCAGTGAGGGAGAATCCACAACCTCTCTAGGGAATCTGTTCAGTTCTCAGTGACTGCACAGGGAAGAAGTTCTTCCTTGTGGTCAGGTGGAACTTCCTGGACATCAATTTTTGCTGTTCCCTTTTGTTTTCTTGGTTTCCCCCACTGAGCAGAGTCTGATCATCCTCTTGGCATCTCCTGTTCATGGACTTGGATCCATTCATGAGGTCGCTCTCAGTGTCTCTTCTGGAGACTGAACAGCCCCAACTCCCTCAGCCTTTCCTCATCACTGAGGTGCTCCAGATCATAGGAGAACCGATGACACTTTGAACATGCTTAACTGATACAGAAAGAGACTGAAGGGTGTTAGTCATGTGATGACTGTGGTTAAAATTTAAAAGCTTCTTGAATTATTTAAGTCTTGAATAACCACATTGTTTCTTATTGTGGTTTTGTTTTATAACATGCAATATCTTACCTTGTGATAGTGAAGCTTCTTTGAGCCACAGCAAAGAGCAAAAAACTTGAATCCTTTTCCTGACTGATTGTGAATATGAAACTTGGAGGTTTAGGCATTATGTAAGAGTAAGACAAATAGGCTTGTAGTTACTGTTTGACACGAGTGGTCACAGCTGCTTGAAGACTTTGAGTGGGACTTTAGTCCTGGGATGCATTGGGAAGAGCATTGCCAGCAGGTCAGGGAGGTGATCCTGCCTCTCTCCTCTGCCCTTGTGAGGCCACACCTGGAGGATTGTGTCCAGTTCTGGGCTCCTCAAGACCAGAGGGACACGGAGCTCCTGGAACAGGTCCAGGGGAGGGCAAGGAAGATGCTGAAGGGACTGGAGCACCTCAGTGATGAGGAAAGGCTGAGGGAGGTTGGACCAGATGACCCATTGTGGTACCTTCCAGCCTAGCTGGTTCTGTGCTTTACTTCCTTCCAATAGCCTGGTTATGCTATTGGTAATACTGTCCCTCTGTATCATAGTAACTCAAAATTATCTTTGGTTTCTTCCATATTTGATCCAAGGCCAAGATTTCTTTTTCTATCAGCTTGCTTATCTCTATAAAGTGAAACGAATCAGTTACAAAACGATTTGCAATTGGTGGTGACAGGGCCAAAATTTCCTATCTTGTAATTAAACTGAGGTCAAGGACATGAAGTAAATACAAGGTCATTCCAATGAGCTTCTGCTGTGTCCTCTATTGGTACTGTTAGAGGAGCAAAAAAAGAGCTTTTAAAAATAACTTCTTGCCTCCTGTTTCCTACACTCAGGCAAATTGTTCCACGCTCAGGCATGCTAAACTGCATCTCTCTTCTTCTAGAAATAGAGAAAAGATGTGTACCTTCTGTAACTTAGAACCATAGAACCATCAATGTTGGAGGAGACCTCTAAGATCATCCAGTCCAACCATGAACCTCTCACTGCTGGAACCTCTAAACCCTAAACCAGATCCTCCAGTGCCAGATCCAGATGCCTCTTCAACACTTCCAGGGATGGTGACTCCACCACCTCCCTGGGCAATATCCCAGTGCCTCAA
>NW_008673886.1:0-2182 GCF_000695815.1 Acanthisitta chloris | reverse complement strand
TCAGGGAGTTGCAGAGAGCCAGGAGGTCACCTCTGAGCCTCTTCTCCAGGCTAAACAAACCCAACTCCCTCAGCCCTTCCTCATCCCACAGGTTTTCCAGCCCTTTGCTGCCCTTGTTGCCCTTGGCTGGACTCGCTCCAGTGCCTCAATGGCCTTTGGGCAGTGAGTGCCCAAAGCTGAGCACAGCACTGAGCTGGGACCTCCCCAGTGCCCAGTGCAGGGGGATGAGCACTGCCCTAGTCCTGCTGTCACACACTGCTGGAGCCATGGCACTTGTCAAATACATGGGTTGCAATAGAAAGTCCTCTGAATATTGCTCCTAATTATGTTGTGTTTGTCTTTCAGGGGAAGAAAGAATTCCAAGTCTCACTCTTTCAGACCTTAGTATTGCTCATGTTTAATGAAGGAGATGAATTCAGTTTTGAAGAAATTAAAATGGCCACTGGTGTAGGTAGGATCAATGCTTTGACTCTTCTGTTTGTTCATCAGCTGGTTGCCAACACTGGTTTTATATGGATAGGCTTAATTTTAAGACATTTGCCATCATTATTAGGAAAAACTTGATGACACCAGAAGAGAGATGAGGAAAACACACTGCTGGTGTTTCTTAGTGTATATTCTTAGCATGTAAAATTGATGCTTCACCAAATTAATAGTAAGAGCTTCATAGGGTATGGTTACAACCTTTTAGGTTTGCACAATGTATCATTGCAATCCTTAATATTTAAGGAGTGATCAAGACTGTTGTGTGTGGTGATTATTTATGTTCCGATAGAGTTTGACATACTATGTTTTGATAATGATCTGTTGCAGAGTTCTGTCATTTGGGGGTGATTTAAGAGAGTATGTTCAGTTGAACTGATCTGAGAGTTTGCCCACCTGTTTCCCATTCCTGTGGCTGGAATGTCCCTGCAGTGGGTCTGGTCTGTTTGGTAGAGCAGTGTCCTGTTAGATGCTAAACACCCCCAGCTCCCTCAGCCTCTCCTCATAGCACTTGTGCTCCAGTCCCTTCACCAGCCTCGTTGCTCTTCTCTGGACCTGCTCCAGCACCTCAATGTCCCTCCTGAGCTGAGGGGCCCAGAACTGAGCACAGGATTCAAGGTGTGGCCTCATCAGCGCCGAGTCCAGGGGCACAATCACCTCCCTGGTCCTGCTGACCACACTGTTCCTGCTCCAGGCCAGGATGCCATTGGCCTTCTTGGCCACCTGAGCACACTGCTGGCTCATGTTCAGCTTCCTGGCTGTACAAAAAACACACTCTAACTTGCAACTTCACATGCAAAAGCACAAGCAAAGCTTGAAAGTATTTCAAGAGCATCCTCAGATCTGGAGAAAAACACAGCTCAACAATCTGCATTGACTGAAGTTGAAGCACACAAAATGTGTCAAACAGAATAAATCCCTGTTCAGTCCATGTGGTTTAAAGGGGTTTTGTAGTCATCATAGAACAGCTAGAAGTTTGATAAAAAGGAAAAGGTCACTCTGTGTGAAATTTGAAGTGTTTTTAAAGTAGTACTAGTGTTAATCTTTTACTCAGCTGCACTTCAGCACTAGGTTGCCAAACTTTTCTTTCCATTTTTAGACTAAAACTCTATTGAGGAGATCCAACACGTTGAATGATAATTTTATGTTGTGAATAAAGTATTCTGGAGGCTGCAGAGGCTGTTTTAATGCAAAATCTTGATACAACACTTCACAACATAATTATCAGAATGTTTGAGACTTCACTTTACTTGTCCAAATGCTTTTAGCCTTAAGTATTACTAGGTGAAATTTTCCTCTCCCACTTGTTTGTACTACTTTCCTGTTGTGGGGGAAGTTTGAGTGTAATAGCTGTCAGCTTTGCCTTCTCACAAAACATCTTCCTGTCAGTTTAGACTTCTGAGCTTTTTTCGTTCTATTCTGTGTTTTATGGTGTGTGTTAAAAGCAGTGATGAAATCATAAAGTGAGTGGCTTGAGTTTCTTGTTGTCTACTGACTTTTGTCCTTCTCAAGTCCTGTTACTGCCAGACAAAACTGAAGAAATAAAACCAGGCTCAGGTTAATGTGAAATCTTTTCTGAAGCTATTTTGGGTGGAAAGCTCAGAGATGGGCCTGAGTCTTCCTTCCTGACATGTACAATTCTGTGCATAGAACCATCAGCAGTGGTTGATGCAACAATCCCATGTAGCGCTCCAGGCTG
>NW_008673885.1:398-19777 GCF_000695815.1 Acanthisitta chloris | reverse complement strand
GAGGTCAGGCTGACAGGCCTATAGTTTTCTAGGTCCTCCTTGCAACCCTTTTTGTGGTTTGGCATGACATTTGCCAACTTCCAATCCTCTGAGACCTCCCCTGTCATCCAGGATTGTTGGTAAATGATGGAGAGCGGCTTGGCGAAATAGGATTTAGTCCAGCCAGAACCATCAACCAGGGATGGGAAAAGCCAAGTTGAAAGCTCGACAAACTGATCTACATGCTGCCTGGAATTACAGTGCAGCTTAGAGAGGACAAGGAAATATTGCATTTCTATCAGCACTACCTGAGCCATACAAATACTGCTCTGCTCTGGCTTGCATCCCAATCCTGCCTACCCAGGTGGTAAAGCAGAAGGGTCATACATCCGTGTCCCTCCTGCAGGGTTTTCCCAGAGTTTTGGGTGTGAAGATGACAGCTGGGCAGCTGGGCAGTGCCACTGCACCTGGGCAAGGGGAGCAGGGCAGGCCCAGGGATGGCACCTGGGTGCAGCCAATAGATCTCCAGTCAAGTCTATAGTGGCAAGAAGGTCTGAGGTCAAGCTGGGAAGTCAAGTCCACAAACAGGGATCAGCAAGGGATGTAACCAAGTACAGCATACCTGCTGCATAGCTCAGGCAGGGGTGAAGGGGAGGCTCACAGCTGGTTTCACAGCAGCCTGAGCCAAGGTCACATGCCTGTACCACATCAATCCTGGCCATCAGCCCCAGAGCCCTGGCAAGGGGAGGGAGGCTGAGAATCCACTCGGTGCTGAGGGCTCTGGCACCAGTACAGGGTGCAAAATGCCTAACCTGAATATGAAAGACAAAGCATTCAAATAGAGGAGAACAGTGTCCAAGAGTCTTAGGTGACCTCAACTACCAGCACTGAAAACAGCCACTCTTAGCATTCAGAGATTACTTCTGACCAGGCCCTGATACTTCTCCATCCCTTAAGCAGAAAGTTTAGCAGACATGGACTCCATTCATTGAGGAACCACACTGGTAGCATTATTTCTACTTATTTTAAAACATCAGAAATTATCCAGTTCTTTCACATCAGAGACAAACTCAAAGCAAAATAGTCAAATGCATAAATAAGCCTGCTGATAAGAGCAGTGATGGAGTGTTTGTTAACCTCAGCCTGTTGGCCTAATTAGTAGAACAGCAGCATATTGTGTATTCAAAGCGAGGTGGAAGAGCGAACAAAGGAGAAAGCTTTGTACTTGCTAATGATATGAGTAAGCAGAGCTGAGAAAACAATTCAGCAGACTTTGATCCACTCGGAAAAGAGACCAAGGGCTCTTCAGGTGCTTCTGACAACAGAGCCTCACCATGAGTGTGTGCCAGTAACCAGCCTCTACCACACTCATATGCGTTTAGGAAGTTTATCCAACATTACATTTGTTGAATATAAGAAGCAGAAAGACTGCATTCAATATGTTTCACACCTCTTAAAAGTAGCCAGGCCGAGGGAAATCAAGAGCTGACTCAAAGGTCCAGACACTGAGTCTGCCTGTTACAGCAGTTTT
Organism: Acanthisitta chloris; assembly: GCF_000695815.1. Lineage (NCBI taxonomy): Eukaryota > Metazoa > Chordata > Aves > Passeriformes > Acanthisittidae > Acanthisitta > Acanthisitta chloris. Next base: position 18,267 of record NW_008673885.1, on the reverse strand, counting down.
TTGGCGTCTGTTCACCTCCACACCTAAACATGAGATATGGCCACGATTTTAATTCCTAGCCAATCTGTATGTTCCATCAGGGTTTCAAAATGAAATGAGCTTGGAGGACCATTCTCAGTGCACAGCCTTCAGATATCCCCATCCACTGAAATCCTGGTGGTCACACAGCAGAACAGATGACCGAGAGCAGCCTCTGGTCTAGACACTGACCACTGGTCAGCGTGAACAGCGTAAATTAAATCACAGTCACTTTCTGCTGTCAGGATGAAAACCAGCCATGTAAACCCATCAATTCAACTTTAAACACACCAGCAATTGTAAAACATCCAGCCTTGGAGCTGTGAAACACATCATCCTTTCCAAGACTGGCAAAAGCTGTTCATCTCACTGTGTTCTCATGACAGACAGGTTTTTCCCCCTCTGACTTTCTTTTATCTTATTAGATTTTAGCTCTCATTATAGTTAGGACAATTTTGCATTGGGGCAAAATTAATTAGTTTGCATCAAAGCAAGGCTCCTTGAAACATAACACTAATGAGTTTCATCTGCCTGATTAGAGGGCTTTGCTTTTAGGAACACTTGGTGCAAAATTTTATTTCAGAGAAACACAACATTATAAGCATATTTAAGGCTAAAAGCATTAGCTGAACAGTAACCAGGATCATGGATAAAAGATTAGGGTGGTAAACTGTGAGCAGACATACAAGTGACAAGGAGATGTAAGTGTAAACCAGAACAGGCTAATGAAGATTTGAGAAAGGTATTTTTTTGCAAAGCAGAACTTGGTACAACTCACAACAATGTGCTCACAATGCTTTTAGGGACTACATGGAAAAGCGTTAGGGATGGGAAATGAGGGTACTAATTTTTAGGAAGGAAAGTGGGGGGAAAGTTCATTTTGGATGAGCTGAACTGATTTTTAATATCTGGCAAAGTACCTAGAATATTTGCTTATTTCTAAATCTGTTTTTAGTCAAGAACAAATTGTATTTAATAAACTTTGGGTTTGATTGATGGGAGAATTGCTCCAGAGGACAAAGGGGATTAAAAAATTTCATATTTCTTTCTTTTATTAAGCTCATTCACCCCACCTACTTTATTTTATCCTATTAGGTAAACAATTAAGAAAATACAGCCTAGAATGAATTTCCTGATCGTCAGGCGAAAATTCAGCTGAAAAACCTCATGGTAAATGCAGTTATCTTGGATTTGCTGGTGAATTGGGCATAGCACACCATAAATGACATTTGCACAACCACATGCTGGATCACTTGTGAATGACAAACACATGACATAAGCACATGTAGTAGAATATAAGGCAACTGTCTTTCCTGTGATGACAACTCCCTCCACAAACCTCTCCAGCACAGACACTAGAAATGAAGAACTAGCAATGAAGACAAGGTGTTAGCAGAGGGCAGGCCCAAGCTGTCACCAGGAACAGCTCCGTTTAAGACGATGCAGAGAGCCCACATTTGGACAAGGCTGTGCTTTTACACAATGCTCTCCATCTGTGGCCACAGAAACCACTGTGAATTTGTGACTGCTCTCAAAACCACACAGGCAGATGCTGAGCAGCACAACTGAACAGGCAGTGAGTCACCTCTGGCTGGTAGAAAACGATCCAGATCTGCTGTGGAATCACTTCTCAAGGCACCAAGGGGTTATACAGCTTAAGGCAGTTACATACAAAAACCCTTTGGATAAATTGAGAACTGAATTCAAACCTCTTTCATCTCTTTCCTCTGTTTTGATAAGGTTTCAACTTGAACATGACCACTTTTTGTCAAAATTATAATGACCTACAACAGGCAACACCAAAACCTTGACATTTTTATCCTTTTGCAAAGCTAATACTGGAATTTAAATTAAAAAAAAAGCATTTCAAATACTCATGTGTCCTCTGATGCCATGCACAGACTGCACCTGTGCATAATCCTCCTCCTGCCAGCCTTCTGCATCAGGTCAACAACAGAGATGACTGTGCCTGTTATTCATGAGCTCTTTGTTATCTCACGGAAGAAGCAAAAGGGCCAAGAGCATGTGTGGGAAGGAAAAACCTTTGTTCAATTTAATTATGTTTACTTCATTCAAGTCTAAGTAAACTCAGGGATCAGCAGATCAGAACTGGTTAATTAAATCATGACAGCAGTTCCTTTGCCCTGTATGGACAATCACATCATGCTGTGTCACATTCAACAGGTTCTTCCAAAAAAAGCATTCTCAACCTTTACACTGTGGACCAAAAATAAGTCAACCTGACAGCAGGTACTGCAGTATTAAGAGCTCTTCTAATGCAGAAGGATAATGCAGGGGATTGAGTGCTCCCTCAGGAAATTTGCAGAGGACACTGGGTCGGGTGAAAGTGTGGATCTACTTGAGGGTAGGAAAGCTCTACAGGGTGACCTGGATGGACTTGAACAGTGGCTAAGGACAACTGCATGAGGTTCAATAAAGCAAAATGCTGCTCCTGCACTTGGGACACAACAGCCCCATGCAGCTACAGGCTGGGGAAGGAGTGGCTTCAGAGTTTGGTCACAAAGGGCCTTGGCAGTGCTGGTGGCGCAGCTCAGTGGGAGCCAACAGTGTGCACAGGTGGCCAAGGAGGCCAAGGGCATCTTGGCCTGGCTCAAGAGCAGTGTGGCAGCAGCACTAGGGCAGTGATCATCCCCCTGTACTCGGCACTGGTGAGGTCACACCTCAAGTGCTGTGTTCAGTTTTGTGCCCCTCACTTTTAAAAGGACATTGAGGCTCTGGAGCGAGTCCAGCCAAGGGCAACGAGGTCAGAAAAGGTCTAGAACACATAAGGAAGGTCTGAGGGAGTTGGCTTTGTTTAGCCTTGAGAAGAAGCTCAGGGGTGATCTCATTACTCTCTCCAACTACCTGACAGGGGTTGTAGAGAGTTGGGGGATGGTCTCTCCTGCCATGGCTGCAGGGAGAGGACTAGAGGGAATGGCCATGAGCTGAGACAGGGGAGATTCAGATAGATGTTGGGAAAAATGTTTTCACTGGTTTTTTTTCCCTGTTCAGGTGTTCAGGCACTGGAATAGGTTGCCCAGGGAGGTGGTGGAGTCACCATCCCTGGAAGTGTTTAAGAGGCATCTGGATCTGGTTCTGAAGGATATGGTTTAGGGTTTAGGGGTTAGAGGAGAGTGGCAGGTTAATGGCTGGACTTGATCTTAGAGGTCTCCTCCAACCTTGATGAGTCTATGATAAGATCACAGCTGTGGAGTAGCACTGTGATTATTTTCACTACTCTCATCTTGACATTGACTCCAGATCTGCTGGTGAAAGTTATTGATAAAACTGCAGTGAAAGATCATGTTCTGATCCTTAAGTTCATTGCTGAGAGTGCTGGTCAAGAGGGAAGTGAGCACAAAAGGGCACTTGCACAGATGCTACCCTGACATTTGGCTAGATGCTTTCCTTACCCAGCTCTCTGGTGTCCAGAAAGGCTGGAGAAGCAGGAAGGCTGCAAGTAGTTTTCCTCTTGGATCTACACCTTACTGCTCTTGCTAGGTTTGTCACTTGTACGCATACGTGCATGCTCTGTGCAGGAATCAGCCTGGAAAACTCCAACCTCACTCCAGACAACTCCATGCCAATATCTTCTGCATCTATCTCCCACCACCTTTTAGGAGTTGTGAGAATCACTCCAAGAGTAGGAGAAGGAAAAGGACAAATTTTCTTCCCTGCATTTGGGCTCTGGACTTTCCCACACGAACAGTTTGCCACATTGCACAGTGCCAATGTGTTTAGGTCCCTCAAAGACTTTCCTTGGGCCTATGTAATTTGTCAGCTCATAGGCAATTCCCTTGGGGTTTTTTCCTCTCCTCATAATTATGTCTTCTTTCTAAAGAGCTCACAAAGACAGACTCCTCCATTGCTGTTCCATGTTTTCCCCATTAATTTTTCCCTTTCCTATTATTCCAGCCTTTTCTATCCACTATTGCTCCTCCTTCCATCATCCTTTCTAGTGGCCTCATCCCAAATGAGAAAATGGGAGTAATTTTGCAGTTTTGTTAATTCCCACATAAGCTGAATTGTTATTCCTTCTTTTTTACTCATTAAATGAAAATCTTTACTAATCAGGCTGGCATAAACTCTGAATGTCTTCCCATGGTTCCTGTGCCCAGCCTTCTCACCTGACTAATGAGGAAACTCTCTGATGTTGAATAAAAGAGTTTGTGTGCTACAAAGAATTTTTTATGGAAAAGAAAACCTTCTGACATCACTAGCTAATTACCATTTGCTGCACTGAAATACAACACCATGGCTGTACTGCAGGGCAGTATAAAATTGTGCCTGTATTTTCCTGTGTGTTTCAATATCCTCCTATTGACAGAAGATAGAGTGACTGGTCTACCACTGGAGACCAGGAAATGATTTTTCTGATTTCATTAGAGTCATGGATTCTAATCAAGAAAAAGCATTTCCTTCCTAGGTAAGGTTAACAGATGGCTTGTTAAAGTCACAACTTCTTTAAACAGACCTGTCACCAAAAATTATGTGCATGGCAACAAAAGTAATATTGATACAAGCTCACGGTAAAATTAAAACAGAGTTTGCATAACCTAAAGCACAGAATAAATTAACTGCCACCATTGCAACACAGAGTATCAAGGTGTACTTGCTTTTTGAAGATTTCCTTGGAAACTGGATGAAGGGACATAAGCTGGGGAAGTGTCCACATGGGACTGCAGTTACCATAGGCACAAACATGTAGTTGGTCACTGTGCCTACTGCACATGTATGAAGAAACCACCATGGATGCACCAGCATGTTACATGCATCAAGGCTTGGGTATTAATCCCAGTAGTAACAGAATATATTAATCACACAGACTTTTAAATTTTGGGTAGATATGTTTTCATATAAAGGTGCTGAAGTCAAATTCAAGATTGTAGATTCCTACTCATGCCCACTGCTGTTACAGACCTAGCAGGATTTAGTTCTCCTTGAGTGAAAACAAGCAGGCATCAAGCAGGCCCCTTCCCTCAGTACCTAACTAGTTACCAACCCAGGAGCACACTGCAGTCTGCTCTGCTCATCCCACGCTGATGTGCAAACAAGCAGCAACCCTGCAGGACTCTGCTTTCACATCTCACTGCTGGCAGGTTCAAGACCTGTGCAAGGCAAAAGACTTTTCAACACCTGAAACTGTCTCACCTCCATCACGACTGAACTCCCTGATGCCTCAGCCAGCAAAAAATGGGGAGAGGGTGAATTAAAGAATGAAAAAAAAAGATCAGCAATACTGGTTTGCTCACCTGCTGTGGGTTTTAAGACCTCATGTTCACCTTATCTCATTTCCATACGAGCAGGAAAAACTACAAAGGAGATTCAGCTTTGAAAATAGAAAACACAAACAATGTTAGACCTTTGACAGGTGACTTCACATTAGCTATAACACCTGGACAGATCTGGAATGCTAACATAGTTACTGATGTTTAATACCTTTCTCCTTCAACATCACACTTACTCACTATTTATCCCCTTTGTCATAATTCTTACAGATTTTTCCCTGTTTTCTTTCTCCAGTATCCCTTAATCTCTTTTCTTTCTCTGGTATTAGTGCCTTACTTCTCTTCACAGCATCCTACCACTGTTACCTTTTTAAGCCTGCTCTTTTGCAGTAGTCTGTAAAAATTTAGCTCTCAGACTTTACTGAGACATCGTTAAGACAAGCAACTAACACCCAATGACCTGGGAGAAAGAAATGAAATGGAACCCCAGTGGGTTTTCCCTGGGTCTGCTCATTTTCTTCACAGTGCCAGCTCAGAAGCAAACCTGTTCTCTTACCAATCTTAGATGTCAGCTCCTTGCATTTTGTTTGAAAAAAGTAAATAATTGAATCAGGGAGGCAAATCAAGGGATATTTCCCACTGCAAAACCTGTGTTGGAAGCTATTGGAAATAACCTTGTTGTTTTTAGCAGCCTAGTGGTGTCAGGTTCACTTAGCTCATGCCTCGTCAGCTCTGACTGAGGGGCTCACTCACTGCAGGGCTGACGCACGCGGCCGCGGCTGGGGAGCTGCTCGCTGCTTTTGCTTGCCTTCACATGAAGGGTTTCTGAGAGATTGTACAATATTACAGCAGACTGGTCCTTGCCCCAGGTGTAGCAGGTTCTTCCTTTCTCATTGACTTCAGCAGAGCACATGAATTTCATCATTGTCATCATCTCCAACAAAGTAAACAGCAAGGATTAAACAGGAAAAAAAGGGTATTTAATTTTGAGGGGAAAATAAAGGATATTCCAAGGAACTGCTGTGACCAAGAGATTCTGCTCTAGAAAAAAGCAAATTATTCAGTGTAAAATATAACAGATACTGCTGCTTTTGTAACTCCCAGTAGCAACCAAAATAAGGGTAAGTGGGAAAGAAACCCACAGTAACACAGCCATAACTTTTAGTGCTAGTATAATAAACAATGAAGATACTTCACTTACAAATACAGATTGTATTCTATTATTATTCTTGAAGTTAGCTTAGTTGCAGTGAAAGGTGGTTAAAATAGGTCAGAAAGAAAGGTATGAGGTCAGAAAAAGGAATCACCATGGAAGTTATAAAAAGGATGAACTACAAAAGCAATGACAGAAAATTAAGAGAGCATGGTGACATGGATATGGAGAAGCATAGAAAAGAACTTCCCACCATATTAGGCTTCATGGTTTAGCCTACCAGAAACAATAGGTTTGTCCTGAATATTGGGCAAGCATAAGGGTATCAACTGCAGCAACAATCTTGCCCCATCGAGGCAGAACATGAAGCATTCTAATGTCACTGGTTTTCTTCCCCCCCACACCAAATCTCCTTGGTTTTATGGTGCTTTGCCCCATCAGGAAAAAGTTACTATGGGGGATAAAGATGCCAAATGTACCTAAAAGGTGAGTCAAAAGAATGTTAGAAACCTGTCTTTGAATGACTATATAATTTAAAATATGGCCTTCCAGTCTGCTTTCTGCCTCAATTGTCTAGGTGTTCTCACACAAGTCATATGCAACTCTGTCCAAGCAGGATCAAGTTCCCGTTATTTTAGTTTAATGCTTCAGATACCCAGTTTTGTTCAGAGCTCTGCACAAAGCAGTGAGAAGTACTTCTCAAAGAAGGATGTTATGGAGTTAATGAGATCTTTGGTCTGGAAGAAAAGCTGCTCAGCTGCTTGTAAATAGGTATCCATCCATTCTGAACCAACTGGCCCAGGGAGGTCTGGCTTGCCAGTTGGTGTCAAAGCACAGCTAGGAGAGGAAATGAAAAAAACAACAGCAAACCAAATACCTCCCCCAAAACCTCCCTGCCCGGCAACAACCGCACCACCACCAAAACGCGACACGATGCTCGGGAAGCACGGGCCGAGGGAGGTCCCTGCTGGCAGCACGGTGAAATACATGTGCACCGTTCACAGCATCAGTCAGGCTGGAAGGGACCACAATGGGTCATCTGGTCCAACCTTCCTGCGGGAGCAGAGCCATCCCAAAGCACATGGCTCAGAATTGAGTCCAGACAGTTCTTGAATCCCTCCAGTGAGGGAAAATCCACGACCTCTCTGGGCAATCTGTTCAGTGCTCAGTGACTGCAGTGCTCAGTTCTTCCTCATATTCAGGTGGAACTTCCTGTGCATCTGTTCTTGCTGTTACCTCTTGTTTTATTGGTTTCCACAAGTGAGAAGGGTCTGGCTCCAACATCTTGGCACTTTGCATTCATGTGCTTGAACACTTTAATGAGGTCCCTCTCAGACATCTCTTCTTGAGGCTGAACAGGCCCAGCTCCCTCAGCCTTTCCTCATCAATGAGGTGCTCCAGTGCCTTCACCATCTTTGTGCCCTCTGCTGCACCTGCTCCAGGAGCTCATCTGAGAGAAGTCAAAGAGATCGGGAGAGGTGCCTGAAGACTGGAAGACCATTCCAAACACATCATCCACCTGCTGCCACAGGTAGTTTCTTCCCCATCTGAACACCAAAGCCATGGCACAGTTACCTTGCATTCACCTCAACCCCAGACTCTTTCTCCCAAAGGCAGTGCTGCCCCACCTGCACCATACCCACCAGGCAAGAGCAGCTGCTTGGTGGGGCAAAAGGGGGAATCCAGTCTGTTTCACCATGGATAAAAATTCCCAGCATACTTGAATTGTCATTCTGCTGAAGCAAAGCTGACTAACCATTCCTACAGCTTCCTCTATTGCAGGTGAGCAGCAGGATGGGACCCACCTGGTTTCCCACATGACATTGGTCATTCTCCTACCACATGACAGGCATCAGATATCAACAGCTGTATCAAGGAAATGATGTACCTCACGTCCTCCTTGCAATCAGTGATACCTCATTTAATCAGCCAACACTGGATATTAGTGTATTGAAAAGCAGAAGGAACTAAATAAACCAACAGATCTTGTCTCAGCTTTTTTTTGTATATTTCACTGAACAACTACTGCAAAATTTCAACTGCAATAAATTTCAAGAGACACAAACCAGAGATCATTCTTCACTTTGGTGGACCATCATAAACACACTTATGATACACCTGGGGACAAATTAAGCTCAAAAAAACGTTAACTACCAGATGAGACACACATGAACTTCCAGACCACAAAAATGACCATGCAAAGAAAGCAAGAGACAGTTAAAGTAAATACTCAGTGAAGGCAAACTACACGACAGACATCATGAAGAGGTTCAATTTTCCTCTTACAATTGCCACACCTGAGAGTAAGACATTTCCAGTAGCTCAGAAAACAGATTGAACTGACCCTTAGAATGAAGAAAAGCAGACAGGTTTTTTTTTAAAAAAAGAAAGTTTATTACAAATCTGTAGGTTTAAGAAAATATCCCAAACTGTCAAAGTAGTATGAAAAATGCTGTCATCCAATTCAGTCACCAGTTTTCTCCAACAAATACAGCATACAAACCCTGATAGAAACCATGGCAATTCATTTTGGTGACACAAGTCAGACACTGGTCATACCAAATCCCCTGCTGACAAGTAAGATGCTGCTGAAAGCCCAGGGGAATGGTGACATTGCACTGGTTTTGAAAACTGGAAGTTGTGATGAACAGGTTATATACATATACACATACTGTGTCTTACCACATCTCCAAGTAACTCAGGGCAAACAAAACATGGCCCAGCAGAACAATTAAAGTCTATAAAAACCTGGAGAGCCAGGGAATGTGTGTATGGCATTAAGTTATTCTCTGTGCTCTGGTTCCCATTTTCTTTTACATCTCAAACCAAATAAAGACCAATTGGTTTCCACTCTCATTTACAGAAACAGTGAAGCTGATGTGCAGCTCTAATGTCTTTTCAGACTCAGAACATGTTAGCTGCACTGGATGCAGGCACAGGATCTAAAAATGCAATGTAGGTAAAACACCATATAATTAAAAGTGGGATTTTTTAAAGACTGTACACTGAATTTGCTGCAAGAGACCAAACACCTTAAGCTCCCCTGAAAAACATGACATTTCTCGCACTATTCAGAGATAATTCATACAACAAATGAATGAGGAAAGAACTAATACATGTTACATTCCAGCACAGACCATTGGTAACAACATCCTCAAATCCTCTAAACTGCACAGGACTGAAATGCCACAGCTCAGAGTTGGACAAGATGCTTCAGTGGAAGAAATGTGAAGCTTTTAAAGGAGGAGGATGAAACATTTCTGTTAGAATACCTGCTCAGGGTACTGATATGATCTAAAAAGAACTCAACCCAAACAACTCTGTATAGTTTAGCTCTGGTTTTATCTGGTGCTTGCAGGGGATTTCCTATTGAGCCATCCTCCTTTTGCCAACAGGAACTTGAAAAACTACTCAGTGAATTTCATTCATTTTGCTGTTTCAACGTAAGTTGGAAAGCACAGAATTGAGAGTTACTCAAAACTACACTGCAGGAGAGCAATTAGAAACCAACAGTCTCTCATTGCTAGGGCAAACAGGATGGAAAATGCAGAACAGAATTTAGTGTCATTTCCTCATGCAGACCAGATTAAGCTTGGGGTAATCACAGGTACCTGGAACATTTCTTATAAGCACCTGCTGGTAAAGAGGTTGCCACACTCTCCAGCACCTGTTGAAAACTTGATTTCTGAAACACTGTAATGAAACAGTCCAAAATGTTCATGCCAAAGTAGGAAAATATTTCGTGTCCATTCTTAGGTGTGAACCTTCAGGCTTGGGAAACGTTTTTCCAGATTGTCAGCAAGTGTCTGATCAGCCTCACGCAGAACTTCAAGGAAACTCTGCACCTGGAAATAAAACACACACAACAAACAAAGAGAAAAAATAAACCCAACAACATGGAACACAGAATTCTTTTACTGGTGCAAGGGCTCTTTCTACTTCTGTACGTTCCCACCAACACCAGCCAGAAGTGGTCACTGCAATGGATCAGAGAAAATGCTCCACAGTAGCTCCCTTCCTCCTAAACCTCACAATTTCACTTGGTCTGCATTTTGAAACGTTACCTCCTTCCTCAAACTTCTACTTTCTTGTTTAAAACTACACAAAGAAAAGCTCCTTGTGAAAAACATTTAGAATGTTTTTTCTATGAAAATGTACAGGATGAATTTTCAGCTGGCACACATCTGCAGACATCCATTCAGTTCAGCACAGTTTGACCCTTGCATCGACTGATGATCTCAGCAAAGCCTTGACTGAAGTAAGGCAGAAGAGACATAGTGGGCAGGACTGTCTGAAATGGCAAATTACCTGTGCCTGAGCAATTCTGTCCTGCTTGTACATCTGATTCGGATAGGCCTTGCCACCCAAGCAGTATTTTCACAGCTGTGTAACAGACCTTGTCACATACTCACCGATGCAAAATACAGAGGTAAGAGGTTCTGAAATGCACAGGAACACGTCTGTTCATTCAAATGTCCCTGGTGCAGTCCTTCTAATGTATTTTCCTGGGAAACAAAATGAGAAATACAACTAGCACGTCATGAACAGCTGTCCAAAGAACAAACTCAGAATTGTGCACAGTGCCTACAGTATGTGCTTCGTTCTGAAAAAATGGGTAAACAACCAGAACTTACAAGATGTCCAGCTGAGAAGATGAGTTTATACACTGATAGCATTTCCTTTTCTTAAATAAAATTACTTTCATTCAAAAGAAATGGCAACATACCCCAAGAGACTTTATCCTACAGCACCCTGGCCCTGAAGGCCACACCTCAGGAAACCTGTGTCCCTGCCATCTCACACACATATTGACACTCACCTTCCAACTGATTCTCTAATGATTCCCCAGTATATAACTACACTTAGAATCATTGAATCATTAGGGTTGGAGGAGACCTCTAACATCATCGAGTCCAACCATTAACCTGTCACTGCTCGAACCCGTAAACCATATCCTCCAGCGCCAGATCCAGACACCTCTTAAACACTTCCAGGGCTGGTGACTCCACCACCTCCCTGGGCAACCTATTCCAGTGCCTGAACACCCAAACAGGGAAAACAGCTCTCCTAACATCTAGTCTGAATCTCCCCTATTTCAGCTTATGATCATTCCCTCCAGTCCTCTCCCTGCAGCCATGGCAGGAGAGACCATCCCACACCTCCCTATATTCCCATCAGGGAGCTGTAGGGAGCCATGAGGTCACTCCTGAGCCTCTTCTAAGGCTAAACAAACCCAACTCCCTCAGACCTTCCTCAAGTGTTCTAGGCCTTTTCTGACCACACTGCCCTTGGCTGGACTCACTCCAGAGCCTCAATGTCCTTTTTTAAGTGAGGGGCCCAAAACTGAACACTACTCAGGTGTGACCTCCCTAGTGCCGAGTACAGGGGGATGATCACTGCCCTAGTCCTGCTGGCTACTTGCACACAAAAAAATGCTCACATTAATAGTAACATCTTTTTTTCCTCCCCTACCCTGCAGAAATCCCTCTTAGAACTTTGTTTATTCTTACCTTGGTTAGTTCTTGAAGCATATTGGAAAGTAATTCACAGCAAATATCCTTCAAAATTTTTAAATGGAAATCTTCCTCATTTATATCAGTCCTTCCAGTTTCTTCTTGCTCAGACTCCTTGGAGTTATCAACAGCTCTCTTCCCACAGCTCTCCATGTATTCTAAGATACGAATCAAGCTCCCAATCAGAGGCATATCTAATATCATGTAAGAAGAAAATTGAACTTTAACACTGATGATTCTTCCACATCCTTTCAAGGCATCAGAATTTTGAAACACAAAATCAGATTTCATACAAAGCTATGGGAAGGTATATTCTGACAGTCCTGAGTGTTTTGTTACACAAAGGCCATTTCAAAGAAGCAACTGGAAATGTAGTAGAAAACCCAAACCATTTTTCCTGGAAGCTAACCTCTATCTATAAAACCTATATGCCAGTGGTGAAGAATATGAGAAGGAAAATGTCTTTAATAGTACCCCAGTGAGGGTAGTATGCAAAATTTGCATCCGGATAGGTAGAAGCTTAATTCTAAAGACTTAACCAATCGATTGAAAAGAAGTAAGAGATGGATGTAAGTGCAGAATTCCCCTCTACTGAAAAAACCCAACACATTCCTATCAAGACCTCCTATTCTAGCAAAGCTGAATTCTGTGATTTTCATTAATTTACCCAAAGGAGAAGACAGAGCAGAAATTGTAGATTCTGGTGCTGTAATTCTTAGAGACATCCAGTAACTGAACTTCGGGCTAGCTGTGATTTTGAGTCACCAGTAAAGGGTATTCAAACATGTCACGGAATTCTGCGTTCTGAGCTAACCACTTAACCACCTCTCACCCCACAGAAAGTCAATTGTGAACACAATTATAAACAAAAATAGCAGAGAAAACTTGCTTTTTCTCATCCTCGTGTATTCTTGCTCTGTCTGTGAAGCAAACATAGCAGAGAGCACAGACAAAATAGAGGCCAACACAGTCTTCTGCTCCTGCACAATGATAGGTGGATCATCTGGCTGGCAAAGTTCCTGGCAAACGAGGTCATAAAGCAAACTCCAAGTCTCTTTTCCTCCATCAGGAGCCTGCACTTGAGAAAGAAAGAGAACCCACCAACCCAACAAATTTAATTTAGGTACATGAACTACTTTTCTCCCCATTCAGTAGCTGATGATCTAGAAGTTACAGCTACAGTCCCATCACATGTAGCAACTCAAGTGTCTTACCAATAGCCTGGATCCCCTCGTCCACCGTGGTCAGGAGCTGCAGGATATGCATATAAACATCCAGTCCTTCTGGGTTATCTGAGCTGCACAGAACAAACAAAAAACAAAGACGAATTAAAGAGCTGATTACTGAGTTTATATTCTGTGTGTTTTGGACAGGGAGAAGCCTATCAGCAATCAATGCCATTCTCTTTGCTAACAAACTAGTTGACTCATTTCAAATGCTAAGAACAGGGAAATGTATCCTAGTGATCTGTCAAACTCCATCTCCCACTGGAATCAGGATGTTTGGGCACAGGCCTTCCTAGGTCATAAGGAATCTCCCCAGCCATGAAGCCAGAAAGGAATCTCACATACCGCACTTGCTTGGCTGCTTCAAGTATACAAGGCATAATCTTAAAATCTGGAAGCTCTTCAGGGGAATCATCTACAGATGGTCCCACAGACCGACAAGTGCCGTTTTTGATCCAGTTTAACATCAGCTCTTCATCTAGATCAAAGAGTTTGTCCACCACTTCACCCACTTTTACCAGCAATTCAACTGCACAGGAGAGAGTGTATAAATTTCAATGAGACTAAAAATGAAGAGCAAAAATTAGTTCACAGAATGTTAATATATAGAAGTATTCAAAGTAAATTCAGTGCTTAAATGCAGTAGTTTTGTTCATGACCTGCTAGGGGTTGCTATGTTTAATTCCTTTATGCGGCATAGACCAGGTGAAGATTGATTTGAGCCTCAGATTAGATGTTAGGAGAAATGTTTTCCCTGTCAGGGTGTTCAGGCACTAGAATAAATTGCCCAGTGAGGTGGTGGAGTCACCATCCCTGGAAGTGTTTAAGAGACATCTGGATCTGGTGCTGGAGGATATGGTTTAGGGTTTAGGGTTTCCAGCAGTGAAAGGTTAATGGTTGGACTTGGTGATCTTAAGAGATTTCCTCCAACCTTGATTCTAGGAGCTTGATAAATAGACACTGTTGGAAAGCCAACTGACACCTTTTACCTTGGCATACCATGTATGAAGCAGAAACTTTATTCTGCAAAGAGACCTCACATTCTGAAAAGCCCTAACTTCTTATGAAGTAAAACTTTCCAAGATTTGTCCCTAGATACACGGTTTTATGCTAACCTTACACCTGCCAAAAAACATTTTATTGGAGTAGATCTGTGATTTCAGTTGGACAGAGCAGGATTTCTGAACATTACCATTAAAAGGAATCATCTTAATAAATGGAAAAAGCTAAATTATTAGCATGCCAAGACAAACAATAAATCCTGTCACAATTAAGTTGGATGTGACACATGAATGTTACTCAAAATATTTGCATTTTTAGGAGCTTGGTGTGGGTTTTGCTAAACTAGTGCTAAGAGCTTTGCTTACTGCTGTCTGCATACCCAAAGCCTGTGCAGTATTCAGCAGCCATCCAGAGTAACTGAATCACTCCTCCAGTTCACATTCTACAAGTATGATAGTTAAAAAATGGAAAATACATATCAGATTTGAAAAAAAAAAAACCTAAACCAAACAATTAAAAGGAGGCCTTGCATCAATGCTCAAAAATGACACGTGTATCCCTGAATCAGGACTATGTCCTTTCCTTTACTGTGGCAAATAACAATTCCTTCCATTAGACGTATTTTGATTCCCACACAGATCTTTCTTCTTCCTCTGTGTGTACTTTTCTGGTTGGTTTTGTACATGTTTATAAACCTACAAAAGCAGGACAAGTTTGTTTAGGTGTCCTTTAAATTCATGAGGTTTCCTTTATTTTAAAGAAATCCTCCCAACTGAAAATATTTGTCTTTGAAATCCAAAGCTTCACTTCCTATATTTTTTTCTGCAAACACACGCTAATTCCCAACTTGTTTTGGCAACTTACCATTTGTAGAGCTGGACATGATAAAGCAAACACAGTCATACACAGAAGGGTTTTCTCGGATCCTCTCAACCCAGACATTGGCCACCTCAGGCTGGGAGAGGCAAGTTAACAATAACCTAGGCAAGAATTCCCCGTTTAACAAATTAGAAGCCAATTCATTCATTGCAGCTGTACAAGTCTAGATCCAAACTAACGAGAATGATCTGACAGAAACAGGGATCTAGCTCACAGCAAACTGTTTCCAGAACAATGCAGGAACAATAAAAGGATAAGATGAGAGGGTAAGAAAATAGTGATCTCACTTGCCAGTTTTCTTCCCAAGCCTCAGAACATAGCAGAACTACACTGATGATGCATTAATTTCTGATATGTCCTACCTGCTTGTTTCCAGAAGAGTTGGGGAGTCTGAATCACACAAACGTTGCAGTAACACTTGGCTTTAAGGAGAAAATGCAAGCAAGAAAAAGTTAATAAAATCTTTGTTTTATAAAAAAGGTATAAAACGATTAATTTCATAGGTGCAGCAATGTTCTGAGCTTAAAATCAGCTTTTCCTAACGGTGCATGCATTTCCAGTGCTTCAAGATTCCCAACTTGGAAATTAAATTCAAGAACTTGAGTGGTGATTAAAAAACTATACATAAATAAATAAATAATAGTGGTCTGTATCCTTTTCTCCTTCACTGAACACTTCCCACACAAACATCACAGAAGCATCAAGGTTGGAGGAGACCTCTAAGATCACTGAGTCCAAACATTAACTTGTCACTCTGCTGGAATCCCTAAACCCTAAACCAGGTCCTCCAGCGTCAGATCCAGATGCTGCTTAAACACTTCCAGGGATGGTGATTCCACCACCTCCCTGGGCAGCCTTTTCCAGTGCCTGAACACCCTAACAGGGAAAACATTTTTCCTGACATCTAATCTCACTCTCCCCTGTCTCAGCTTATAATGTGGTCAGACACAAAGTGGTGAATGAAGATGAGGCATGGCAAGCAAGCTCAGATCCTTCTATAACATGCATTTCACAACTGTGAGTGCAGACAAGCAGGACTTGTGCAAGTATGAAGCACGTACAGACTTACCCAAGATTCTCATCCTTACTGATGGACATGCATATGTCCTGGAAACAAGCCATATTTCCTAATATTCCCACACAGATCTCCTGAAAAGTCAAAACAGAGTATAATCAGGCAACTGCAATGTGGTCCATGACTTGTTTTTCAGTTTGATTCCCAAGTTTTTATGACCCAACAATTTCATGACAGAGAGACAGATTGTTTTACAGGATGCTATCAGACTGGGCTAAAACACACTCATGGCAGGTACTATTAAGACATTTAGGTGTTTAGGTGTTCCATAAAAGCAAATACATCTTTAAATCAATTTTGCAGGCATCTTCTATTATATATAGAAGCTAACCTGGGAGCCCAATTACTAAAGCAATAAGGAGTCCTAGAACAAAAACATCATTAAGTCAGCGCAACCCTCGCTGACGTTTGCTTCCTCTCGAAAGGGGGTTGAATCCAAGCTTCCAGCAAAGACCATTTTCTGATTGAAGAAAAAACCCAACAAACCAAACCCCAAAGCAGTGCATCCCATGAGAATATCCATGCCAAAACAATCATTGTAAGGGTTCTATAAAGGGGACTCTGAGAGCTCTGACATACCTGCAGGTGGCTGATGCTAACGCAAGGTGCCCAGGAAGTCATTAGCTTTCAGCAGTTTAAAGCTGGAAATCAACTCTCACCACTAAGGTTGTGTTTTTAGTTGCTAATATGCTCTTACCTCTGCTGAAGTACAGCAGGCACTATTTCAAGAAAGTAGCTGTAACAGCACATTGGCACTTACTTCCAAATTTTGGTGGCACTTTGCAAAGTACTGAACTTTGGAACCTCTATGTGCCTCCCACTACACTTCTGTAGGTCTGACTAAACAAATTCATGATTATTTCTGTTCAGCAAGCACAAAACAAGTCATGAGAAAAATAAGGCCAGCTTTACTGTTCTGTATAACAGGTCTTGTAACTGGGTTTGAAAAACTCAGTCCTTCATCAGTTTACATAATGAGGATATGTGAGCAGACATGTACCAGCTTCAGGATCACACTTACTGATTAGACTGTATTAAAAATACTGTGAAAAACAAACTGATTTTGCATTTTCTCCTGGTTCCCCTAATACATTCAATCTTGCAATGGAAGGAGAAGGCTAAAAGTGCATGTACAAAGCTCTCTACTCTTGCTATTAACACAGGGCAGCTTTGTGACAGCCCATACTTACAGTGAGGCGAGGGCATTTGGACTTGGCAAAAACTCCCATGAATATATCAGGGGCATTGAACTCCTGAAGAAATAAAGCAACATCCTGTGGACAAAGTGAATGGAGAAGTAAATGGACCTCTACTATTTCCATACACAACATCAAATGTTTTCCCACATATCAAAGAGACAGAATCATTGAATCATAGACTCATCAAGGTTGGAGAAGACCTCTAAGTTCATTGAGTCCAACCATTAACCTGTCACTGCTGTAACCCCTAAACCATATCCTCCTGCTCCAGATCCAGACACCTCTTAAACACTTCCAGGGGTGGTGACTCCACCACCTCCCTGGGCAACCTATTCCAGTGCCTGAACACCCTAACAGGGAAAACAGTTCTCCTAATATCTAATCTGACTCTGCCCTGTCTCAGCTCTTGACCTGCAGCCATGGCAGGAGAGACCATCCCCCAACTCTCTATAACCCCCTCAGGTAGTTGTAGAGAGCCATGAGGTCACCCCTGAGCCTCTTCTCAAGGCTAAACAAACCCAACTCCCTCAGCCACTCCTCAGGTGTTCTAGGCCTTTTCTGAGCCTTGCTGCCCTT
>NW_008673885.1:0-382 GCF_000695815.1 Acanthisitta chloris | reverse complement strand
AGAGCCTCAATGTCCTTTTTAAAGGGAAAGGCCCAAAACGGAACACAGCACTCAAGGTGTGACCTCACCAGTGACAAGTACAGGGGATGATCACTGCTCTAGTTCTGCTGGCCACACTATTCTTGATCCAGGCCAAGATGCCATTGGCTTTCTTGGCCACCTGTGCACACAGTTGGCTCATATTGAGCTGCTGCCACCAGCACTCCCAAATCCCTGTACTCTGTTGAGAAAAATACCAAAAAGCTCTGTTACATCGTCCTGTGAGTGTAAATGCTAAAAGGCTGTTTATCTATCAGAGAAAGTGAAGCAGGATGCATTATCACTGCTAGAGGAAAATACCACAGAAATTCACAGACATAGAATTTTAGCGGTTGGAATGGAC
>NW_008673884.1:0-286 GCF_000695815.1 Acanthisitta chloris | reverse complement strand
GTGTCCCCCCAGCACAACTACGGCGCCTACGGCTACCAGAGCCCCTGGAGCTACAGCCAGTACTACGGGCAGAGCTGAGCTCGGGGGGTCCCCCGGGACCCCCAGGAGGTGACACCTCTCTCTCTGTACAGTTCTTCACCCACCCCCCAAAAAAAAAACCCTAAAAAATTTGGGGGATGGGGGGAGAGGTGGGATGTAAATAAAGAGGCAACTAGAGAGTGCTGGAATTGGTGTTTATTGGGGTCTGGGGGGCTCAGGGTGGGTTTGGGGGGGCACAAAGGGGTTT
>NW_008673883.1:0-554 GCF_000695815.1 Acanthisitta chloris | reverse complement strand
TTTCTCCTCAGCTTTAAGTCAGGGGTTCTCAATGTTGTCTCTTTTTGCTTCCATCTTGTTTTTCAGATCCAACTCATTTGGTGAAAGCTTGTAATTTTACCCCCTTGCTGAAGCTGTTTTTTTCACACTGGTCAGCTTTGCAAAGTCAGAATACTGAGTGCTTCTCTGGGTCAGACTGGTACTAATTTGAGTATGGAATGGAACCAAGCTGGTTTGATGTGGAGTTTGGACTAATTTATTCTCATGCTGGGTTGGAGATCTAGCCGTCTCAGATGGTTCAGGTAACTGGGCAGTGTTAGCCATTTCCATGCCAGAGTCTCTTAACCGCAAAAATACAGAAGAGACCCTGAGAGAATGAAAAGAAGACTTGTGGCTGAATGAAGAGAATTTCCATGTCGATGAGTGGCGGTATTGTTCAGTGAATTCGTGGCACCCGGCAGACAAGTGGAATTTGAATTGCTTAAAGGTGCTGGATTTGCTCTATTACTGGGGTAGCAGTAGATCTGCGTGGGAAGGAGAACGGCGAGGAGCAGGAGCCCCAGGCCGAGCCGCAC
>NW_008673882.1:7469-20460 GCF_000695815.1 Acanthisitta chloris | reverse complement strand
CATACACACACACAGAGCTTGATGTTATATAGGTCAAGTACTGTGAATACCTGAATACACACGACCAGAGCCTCACTACTACCAAGACAAAGTTTTTTTGCAAAACATAACCTGAACAACAGTGCAATAAATATAAAAGATTGTAGGGAATAGAACTTAAACCCCAAAATTATTCTTGAATTGAAAAGTGTATATAAAATATATTTAAATGGTCAGGATAATTCCTAGAATGGTGTGGGCTAGAAGAGACCTGAAAGATCATCTCATTCCTAACCCATCTGCCATGGGCAGGGATGTCTTCAGGTTTGCTCAGGGCCCCATCCAACCTGGCTTTGAACACATTGAACAGGTAAGGAGCAGCCACAGCTTCTCTGGGCAACCTGTGCCAGTCTCTCACCACTTGCAGAGGCAAGAGTTTCTTCCTAACATCAAAATCTACCCTCTGACAGTTTAAAGCCATTCCCTCATGTCCTGTCATTACATGCCCTTGTCCAAGGCTCCTCTCTCCAGCTCTCTTGGAGTGCCTTTAGGTACTGGGAGGGTATCTAAAGTCCCTCTGGAGATTTCTCTTCTCCAGACTTAACAACCTCAGCTCTCTCAGCCTGGCTCCATAGCAGAAGTGCTCCAGCCCTATTCTTTTGGTTATTACCTACCAAAGTGGATTCTGTGTTTTCATTTAGTTTCTGCACTGCACTGAGCAGTACTCAGGCTCACACACAATTAACAGGACTCAAAACTTGGAGCTCAACAGTGCTCTGCACCTTTACCCAAACTAAGTCTCTGCCTGTATACTCAGTGCATTGCTTTTGAACATTTACTTCAAAGAGGTACAAAGGGGTGTTCAATAAACTTAAAACACAGAAGAGAGAGAGAATCTATCTGAGTGTGGCCATATCATGTCAGGAAGTTGCCTTGTAGCTATGTACTGGGGACAGGATGCAGCAAGAAGTCAAGTTCTATGGGAAGTTAATCATATGCAAACTTCAATAGTTCAGTCTCAGATATGTGATCCTAGAAAAAACAGCTAATTTGCATTTTGCAGTCTCCTTTCTACATCTGAACTTAAAGATAAAACAAAAAACAGTCAGCCACTGTGTTAATTTTTAGCTTCACTGTATATTTAAAGAAATAAGGAATCTTCTGGACTTTACTTGGATGCTGTTTGTACTATCTGTGTATCATTCATATATGGTGGGTTTATTCCTGAATGCTAAGAAAGGTGAAGATAAGAAAAAAAACCCTACGTTTTTCCCCGAGTGCAGTGAATATGACAATGCCCAAACAGAACAGCCAAAGTTGTACTTTCTAGATAATACCCACATAACACCTATTTTCCTGAACTTTCCATCAGCTATAAAGGGGCACTTCTTAATAGAAAATATTATGTCATTGTGTAACAGTGACTGTGACAATACCAGGCCCCTCTGAAGGTTATTGTATCATCTGATCACCAACTGCTTCAAACCAGAGCTGTTGGACCACAAAGAAAAGCCGAAAGCAACCCAATTTTCTAAGTGCTGATGACAATTTAGGACTAATGATGTCAAAAAGCCATTGATCACCTCTTCCCTCTTTTGCCTCCCTGCAGGAGGCAAATCAAACTCTTCTGCTAAAATGTACCTGCATGCTCTAGGAAATTTTTTATTTCATTATAAAAGTTCAGTGAGATTTTGATTACTTGTACTACAATACCAAAAGGAAGATGTAGGCAAGAAGCTGCATCATTAATTTTTTGTGTAAATCTAAGAATCTCAAAGTTTGGGATGCTATACTATACAATTTTCATAATGAAGAAAATTGTTGGAGACCATGACAGGAAAGGGAGTTGTTTTGGAAGACACAAACTGTTTATTTGACTCTCTGATCTCAAGTAATTGGCCCTAGATTAGAGCTGGGGGAGGGAGGAAGCATTATACCTGCCTAAAGAAACATCCTTGGTCACATTACTCTGAATTAGCATTCTGCCTATCTGCTGCTTGCACCTTTGTCACTCTGGCACTTTTCCGTCTGTGGCCAAGAATGCAGAGTGCTGAGCTTTCTAAACAGGTTTTAAAACAATTTCCTTTCATCCACATGGGAAAAAACTAAAAGTATTGAAAAACATTAATAAGTACCAAGACAGAAGGAGGAAAGGGCTTTGGAACTTGCAGAAAAAGAAGTAATATAAACCATTTCAGACACTGTAACTCATCATATATGTAGATCTAGTCATTGTGAGTGTCATTTAGAAAGAATGGTTTTCTTCTGAAGGGTTCAGATTAAAGCCTCAGAGCACTTGGAAACCCTATTCTATAGCAAGCAAAGTCAGAAGTCCAGCGAGATCCTAATTAAAGACAATGAAGAAATTAACAACTGAAAGCTAGAGAATAAAAAGAGCACATAAAAGAAAAGGAGAACAAAAGTCATGAAGGTCACTGTTGTTGGGGTGGGATTTTCAATTGTCTTTTGTATTTTCTGTGTGAGTCACCCAACCTACAGGTTCAGAACCCCAGCAATGCTTGCAACTTCATATGTATCATACATTGGGGAATTCTGGGTTCATGTTGCTCCATCAGAAGCTGAAAGCAGATGTCACACAGAAAACAATTTAGCTGCCTTCCTGCAGGGAACCCCTCAGAGTCAATTTGAGGGAAATCCCAAAAATCCCTCAGAGGACTTTCTCTGTGGGCCAGTCTGGCACTTTTTAAATTACCCAATTCCATGGCAGCTATTACACCTGCTCTTGTAGCACTAACATCAGATAAAACAGAAGACTGATTCTTGTCTTGCAGTGGTTTCAGTTTCCTTCCTAAAAGGGCAGCAAGACATCACCTATTATGGAGGCAAAAAGGATTTGTGGACTACCTATCCCTCCCACAAAGCCTATGCTTTGTGCATGGATAGATCATCCTGGAAATTAGGACATCTGCGGAGAGAACCTGTCAGGAACAGGCAACATGACTTTATGGCTCAGGTTTCTCTCATACTCAGTACATAGTAATGTAGTCAAGGAAAGATCATCTCTAAAAGATTAACTGCCCTAGGTACGAGAGTAGGTATGAAAGTTGGACCACTGTGGACAAAAGTCACTCCTGATGATGACTTTGGAATGAATCAATTGGCTGGGGAGGAATGACAGTGTGATGTGAAGTCATACAGGTCACTAAGACACCATAAGTTATTTCCTCTCCTCCTGTGGCTGCTGGAAGTTTGATGATGCTGAATGTGAGACTTCATAAATATGTCTAGAGGGATTATAGAAAAAAATGACTCCTTGCAACTGTCTCTTACTTTTCTAGTTGGAATTTGTTTCCCATTTTCAGATCTCTATGTGTTTCATTTTTTTTCTCCTAATGTTTTAGCTGGTTTTGCTCTTTAAATATCACAAAAATTGTTCACAAAAGGCTAATTATAACCACTTCACAGTATTTTAGCTCTCACATACATTGTAAAAGACTTACTATGAAATTGGCATCTTTCCAGCACTAAGCCCTACAAAATGACACATTTGAATCATGCACTGACAAAAAGAACAACTTCTTTTCAGTCAGAGTTGCATAAACAGAAAAAACATTCGAAAGGAAAGCTGAAGCAGAAGTCACAACTCAATCTAAAACCTATCTGAGAAGTCCTGATGTGATGCAAATCTCTGTGTGTGTGTGTAATTGAGAGCTCCACTCTGACATCTCCAACAGCTTAGTACTGGAAGTGTGATGGGTCCATCTACTTCTAGTTTACTGCACCTGCTATTTGGACAAGCTGTTGGGGAAGTTCACATGTGAAAATTGTATCCATGAAACTGGAATCCTGGAAACACCACCAGGCTGGCATTAAAGAAAATAATATAGTAATGATGAATAGGTGAATTTCATGGCCAAAATACCCACTGCCAGTCTAGACCTTGGTATTAGTGATGTTACTGACGGGTTTAGCTGTGGAATTTCTGAGGCAGCAACAACTTGCAGGAGAATTCTGAAATATATTGTTGAACAACAAGTGTTTCTTTGTGTTGCTGGTGCTTTGAAAGCATATTCCAGCAGCCTCAGAGCAGCCAGCTATGTAATAAAATTGAAAATATGTTCACTACATAAGTGGACAGGTAAAGGATAAAACAGTGCCATACCAGTTCTAAACTGAAAAATGGGAGCTAAATCTTCAGGTTAGAACTATGTACAGAAGAGTCTGAAAGCAGAGAATCTCAGCAGTCACCCAGAGAGAGATTGGGCATCAAATTGATCAATAAAATAACTGTCTGGGTATTATTTCTCCATAATTCATACATGACATATTAAAGAAAGATCTGCCTTGACAGATGGTCCATAGTGTTGTGTCTCATAAAGCTGATGGGGCCATAGCTCAACCTTTAAGTGTAAGAAGCACTACTTTATACTTTCCTACCAAGTGTAAGAAGCACTACTTTATACTTTTCTACCACTAAAAAAAATTAAATAAATAAATTACAATCGCTTTCTCCCACATCTCCATGCATAGGATGCAGAGTTACCTGTCCTAAAGTCATATGGAATTTTTAAGCACAGACAGTTACATTCTTATTCTAGATTCTGAATCATACATAGTTTGAAGGAAAACATAACAAAAATATAGCAGTTTTCTTCTCAATAAGAATTCCAGATCACTAAGAGCTTCATTATAGGATCCTGTGAAGCTGCAGATTACAAACTAAACTTTTCTGAAAGCACAGCAAGTGTAGGGTTTTCTGCAAATAGGGCTAATTAAAATTGCTGTTCAACTTTTGTAAAATTATGCAATGCTTTATTACCAGTTTATCTGTTCCTAAAATTGACAGCAAGTTACGTTATTGTCTCTCCACAAGGTGATAGAAAATATTCAAGGTCTTGCAATAACTTTGTCAAGTGTGGAAGAAATCAAATAAATAGAATCTGAATATACATTAAGTATAACTTGATTTAAATTCAGGCATAAGCTGTATCTCAAGCATGAGAGGACTACAGGTGATAGCATTTGAAACAACCTTAAAGAGCACAACACACTTCTCAAACACTGACTGCTTCAGGTATTCAAGCATTCTGTTAGGAAAAAATTTCTTTGCACCACTCAGAACATTACGTAAGAAAAAGTTCAGGTATTCAAGCATTCTGTTAGGAACAAATTTCCTTGCACCACTCAGAACATTACATAAGAAAAACTGACAGCAGCACTTTGCATATCTTCTAGAAACACACCATTTATTTACAGACTTAAAGAGAGCCTGGAACATTCATCTAGGCAGCTTGTTATGCAATTTATATGGTACAATTTGCTTCTAAAATAAAAGAAGGGTACAGACTGCCTTTTATGTCTTTATATAATATGCCATGCAGGAACTATAGGCTTTACACAGATTTGGGGTTGGCATCTATACTGATTTCCAATATAGTTAAGTATAGTCATTAAATTCCAAGCCTGTATGTTCTTTCTTAATTTTCTTTCATTTAGAAACACCCTGAAAAGAAAACAGATAGCACAGTTCTATTTTAAATATTCTTTTTGCTGAATTTTATCCTCCTACAGCTTAATATTACAGGCCCAAAGGAGACACGAAAGGGAGTAATAAGCTCTAAAAGGCAGAGTCAGTGCAGATGCAAATTTCCACTGTTCTCAGGCAGAGCGAATGTGATTGTTCCTCTCCATGAATTACAAGAGGAACACAGATTAGGTTTGCTATAAATCTCAGTGAGCTCATTTGTGTGGTTATATTATTGCAGATCAGAGTGATAATTCATGTGACAATTGTAGAAATCACATGAACATTCAGCGTCAACTGATTTTTGCCAAACTTTCTTTATTTAGCTATAACATTTATTTGCATATTTCGATTTAGTCAGCATAATTTTTAAACTGTTAAGCTAATGATAAATGAGGCTGTTTATTGCCAAACGAGGAGATTATTGCACAACTGTTGTTCCAATGGCCATCCTTATAATAACAAAGACAATTATTTATGGGTTAGTATTGCTCCCTCTGCATTAGCCTTGCAGTGTTTCACTGCTTGATAACAAAGACAGCACAAAGTGCCTTGCAAAGCACAGACTTTCCTATTGTGCACTTCCAATGCATAGCTTTGGTTTTGCAAACTGATTTGAGCATCATTGCTCACTTTTCAATGTAAAATGGTCAAATAAGCAAAAAGGCTCTATCAAATAGCACATGCATTTTTTTCCACACACAAAAGTCACCAAAGTTAATCTATTTCTAGTGTTTCAGACACAGTGACAGATATTTTACCATTTAATTCTGAGTGATCCTGTGTTTTGCCCAATATATCCCTTGTTGATCTATGCAATTTGTTCAGTATATTTACTGACTAGAAGAAAAGCACTAGGCCATTAGGCACTGTCATTAAAATACAAAGCTACTGGAATCATGGACATCATGCAGAAGGGAAGAAAAGCAACCTATCACCCCAGCCATCACACTGACTGCAATAAAAACCAGCCTCTGGCACTTATTCATCTTAGTGAGACATTGTTATTGAGTAGGTTCACTCATCATATTTCATGCAAAATGCTGCATGAGGCAACAACATACAGCTTGGCTGAATTCTGGCTAGTGCTAAAGCCAGGAAACATAACCTAGATGCTGGAATTGGAACAGATTTGGGACGCTATCTAGGAAATTACTGTGCTAGTTCACCTGTTCTGCATATTCCAACAGTGTGTGCTTGCAGCCCAGCAAGCCAAACATACCCTGGGCTGCATCACAAGAAACATTGCCAGCAGGGTAAGGGAGGTGTTCTTGAACACAAATAAAAGGATATTATTAACAAAGAAAATCTCTTTATGGATCATATTTTCTCTCCTCTAGAATACTCATTTAAAATAACCAATCAGTTTTATATACAATAGAGTGTATGAAATTCTGGTTATGATGATTCAGAGCCATCCTGATAACTTTGCCAGTGTCATATGATGTATAAGCTATGGTCTATTTGTTATCTGCAGATTAAGGATGAAAAAATTTAATGTCATCAAACTCAATGGAAAAGTACCACTGGCCTCAGTGGAAATAGGATTTACTGGGAAAAATGCATATACTATTTCAGACAGGAGATGAAATTCAGACTGTCCCTGGCATTTTAGGTTTATACTAAAAAGCACAACCATTAACATCTCAAAGGAGATCACGACTGAAGTAGCAGCAGCATTAGATTAAGCCATTACACAAACCAAAAGAGAAACTCCAGAAAGCTTTAATACATATAGTATCCACTCAAACAAACATTATTCCAGGTAACTCTCTTGTCTGCTCAATTCTCATAAGTGTCATATCATCCTCTTGGCATTTCCCAAATGGTCACAAATCTGATAATGTAACAATAACTGCTAGTCTTCAATTCAAATGCCAACTAGAACTTAGAGGAATCAGACTGAGCTGCTATGCAGAATCATCACTATGGATCGCATTTTGGCTTTTGTATTTTCAAAGGCTTAGGATCCAGCAACTAAAACCACAGTAATTTTCTTTCCCAAATCTGTCGCTCTTCTCCATTCCCCACTCCTCATCTTTCTCCAAGCATTCTTTGACAAATAAATGGTATTTATGTTCAACACACAATAGTGTTTCTTTGCATAGAGTGTTATTTTTGCAAATGTCACTTTCCCAAACCTGTGGTGACACCACTGGCAATTTTAAAGCACAAAGAGATTTTGGCATGATACAGCAGCATAGAAGTTGAATTCACAGTTGGTGATAATGAAAAATAGGCACCTGCCATAGATGAATCATCCTGGACAAGGAAAACATTATGATATCAAAGAATTAAGCAAGAAACAAAATTAATGAACTACTTTATACCAACTGGACAAGGAAAACATTATGATATCAACGAATTAAGCAAGAAACAAAATTTATGAACTACTTTATACCATGACAAGGAGCTTAGTATGAAAACTCCTTGCCTCACTCATAGCTCATAATCTAAACTAGAGAAAATCCAAATAAAAAAACTTCATAAAGAATCTTCCTGGAAGCAAAATCCAAGTCATGAACAGTCAAAAAAAGCCAAGTAAAATTATACTAACAGCCTTCTTATCAAAAGCAATCCAATCAGAGAGAGAGAGAGGTAAACCCATGCATATTAACCAACAAGTACCAAGCATTCAGGATCTCTGCTTTGGACACTGAGTTCTGTAACCTATACCCCAGTTAGTCCACAGTATCTCATCTCTTTCTGCTGAAGCAGAACAGCTTCCAGTAACAGTTAGTCCACAGTATCTCATCTCTTTCACCTGAAGTAGAACAGCTTCCAGTAGTATTAGGACTAGAGCACTGTACCAAACTATTTCAGACACAGGAGAATTTAGAGTAGAAGCACCAGAACACGATGATATCTCTTAAAGGACACATTTATGTTAGCAATGCACTAACCTTGTACATTTTACCCTGTTGCAGCACATGATAAAGACAACTGGCTGGAAACACAGAAATAAATACATATATCCTGTCGCTGAGGTACTATCTGCTTCTCACCAAGTCAGAACTGCATAGACCTCACAACATTTCAGAACATCCTTTATGCAGAAACATTTGGTTTCATGACACTGCAAGTTCTACTGCACCTGGAGATATTTCCTTGGACCTCTGGACCAGAGGGAACCATCAAGACCACCACAGACAGCCTCATCTCACCCCACACCAGCTCTTCTCCCTTCCCTTGCTCACCTGAGATACCTGAAATCAGTTCCAGCTGTGGCTACAATAAGTAGCAGCAATTTCCTGAGAGTGATTCACTGCCTCACACAGTGAGTTGTTCTTAAAACAAACCAGCCTTTTCCTAAATCAAAATCAGCTGTTCCTCATCAAATGGAACAGCTCCTCAATTAAGGGAAAAAGCTATCAGCTTTTCTCCTGAAATTTAAAAAAAAAAAAAAAGGATAAGTTATTCCTTGTTATAAAAGTCCTAGTATCCATGTACAGGGTAATGTACAGTACTTTTCCTCTAAACCAGATTTCTCAGCTTTTATTATCTCCCCTTTCCATTTCTACAATTTGAAGAACTGTGATACTGCTAGAACTTTTCTGCTCCAAAGTACTAGTTAGAAAAGTCCATTTCTTTCACTGGGAAGCTTTGGGAGCTTGACCTCCTTACACCTTCACCTTTGTGAGAAGGTCTAAGTGCAGATAAAAGAAGAAGAAGTTGAGCTATGGCCTCCCAACTCATTTTTAGCTCTCTAACCATCAAAATAACTTTTATGGGAAGAAAGTTTAGAAAGTTCTTACCTTCCCTTACAGGGACACAATTTGCTCCAAGAAAAAAAAGAAAAGAAAAGAAAAAACGCCAAGGTTAATATAAGTTTCTATTACTATTGATCTATAAAGCTGCTAAAAATTCTAATGATCTTACAACAGTAGCTTTTTCTCATTTACCTTAAAATTTCTTCCTAGCTGAGAAATTCTCAGAGAAATGAAAAATTAAAGGAGGATTGTTTTCATATTCATTTTAGTTTTGAGACTACTTAATTTTAAGGTTCCAGTTCAACAGGACTTTTAGATATAGTTACCAACTCCCTTAAAAAATAATTGTATAGTCTTTTCACCACTTTAGCTAACAGGCTTTAACAGAATCAACAGGTATGACAGGAAATGCTGCCTAACCTACTTTTCATTTTGCCAATTTACTTATCTAGTGTAAACAATAGCAGAACTGTGTTTTTAAAATATAACTTAGAGTGGATTTTTTAGCTCTGAGCAGTAATGTTTGTTTTTCTCAACCTATTAAAATTACTTGGAACAAACATATACCTTCACCTTCATGAAAAAGAAACAAATGATTATTTAATGTAACTATACAGAGAACACATTGAGAACCACATGACTTAAGCAGTGATTTTCAAATATGTTTTTGTTCCTTCATTTGCAAATAATTTTCCATGATTCATCACATAACTTGTTATTCAAGCCTTTTCCACAGGAACTATCAAACTCATAAATTATTTAATGGCAACTCTCTGTTGAACGTGTTTCACCCCAATTCATACCACTGGTATAATCACATTTTTGTCTAGAAATAATAACTCAACACTTCTTTGACAATCAGAGTGAATCACACTGAGTTTTTTAATCAACTAAAAGATGGGTAAAGCTAAAAAGAGTGCTAAAACTACAGCCAGAACCTATAAAAGCGGAGAATCATGGCCATATCTCTGTTCTTTGTGGTCCCCTTTGAGCTGTACACATCAATCATGTATTCAAAACAAAAAGGAGAATTTTAAATAACAAGGTTAATATGGAAGCCCAAGCAACTGCATCATTCTTTTAACTATTTCCCAGATTTGTCTTGAATCAGGCTACAGTAAAAACTTAGATGTGAAGGAAAAAAATACTATTCCTAGGGGGCACAAGGAACCCAATAACTTTCTTCTTCATGCTTAATAATCTTGTATGTGAGGGACCAATCTAATTTGTGGAAACGAATTGTACCTTAGGGATATGTTATTTCAACCCAAACTGAATATATTATTCATTCTAAAAAGTAGCAATAAAGATTATATAAGATGTAATTCATTATTTTCCTAAATGTTCCATGATTCCACTGGGAGGTGAGACTTAAATAGCTTACAGGAAGCCTACCTTAATTAGGTTGCTTTTCAAATCAAATATAATATAATTTTAACATAAAAATGTCACTCAAGGGAAGCATTGCATTTACAAGGATGATTAATGAAATCTAAAGGGAAAAAACCCCCACATAGATCCATGGGTAATATAACATATGAAGGGATCTGAGAGAGGGAATGACACACATGAAAATGGACATGTACAAATATGCAACTAGCTATGAGCTATATACAGATATCTGTCTCATATTCATGCATGCTTACACACACTCACAGAGAAAGGCAATTTGTTACCAGAGCAACCACGGTCAGTTGGCTTTTTTGTCCTCCATCAGACTTGGTTTGCATTTTTGTTAACTC
Organism: Acanthisitta chloris; assembly: GCF_000695815.1. NCBI lineage: Eukaryota > Metazoa > Chordata > Aves > Passeriformes > Acanthisittidae > Acanthisitta > Acanthisitta chloris. The sequence continues at coordinate 9,544 of NW_008673882.1, read as the reverse complement.
ATTTTAGCTACTAGAAGCTCAGAAGACTTCATTGTATAAACAGATTTATTGAGGCTCAGTACTTAGGTTTACACTTGTCAGAAGGGTTTTTCCGGAATTATTGTTAAAAAAGAAAAAAATAAAGAAAAAAATGAAAATATTTTTCAGAGATTTGCAAACACTTCATTGCACGAGAGTGAAGTTGTAATCAAGGTACTTCGCCTCAGTGGTGCTATTAAAATATTGATGTATATGCCATAGAAATAGCCACTGATTCTTCTGTGCAGAGAGAAATGCTTCAGTTTCTCAGACTCCAGAATGCAGTAATTTCTTTAAATATTGACTTTTAATGAGGGTTGTGGTCAACAATTTAATTTGTGGGCTGCAATTCCACCGACATTTAAGAAACAGCAATAAAAGCTGAAATTCAGGTTCTTCAATTCTCAGTATATTCCTTCCTAAAGACACTCATTACTAAGTTTTACAAACCTTCAAACAGCCTTCAATTGAAGTACTTGAATTCCACTATTGCCATGCACTTGCAGCACTCCAGGTGCTAAACCACAGTAGGATTTTCTGCAATTAGGCAGCAAAATTTGAAACTTCTGCCTTACCTTTTTTGCATCCCAGTTAACACTGTGGAAAACATACTATAGGAAAATTTAGTCACTCCAGGATTTACAAATTGTAGAAACTATGGTCCTTGGCTTGAGATGCAGTATATAATCTGCTTACAATTCTTTTTTCCAATCAGGCAAGAAGTTCAATGAAATAAAGAGTGTTTTGACCAAACAATGAGTAAGGGAAGAAAAAGCTATAATATGATTGCTTTTTTTTTCCCAATCCTTTTGTTTGGTTGGTTTTTTACAGTAGTCTGCAAGGTCTGTAGGACCACTCACATCTTCTATATTAGAAACAGATCCATCCTGTATGTCTGGTGTATACTTAAAACAAAACAGACTATGTATTTAATTAATTACAGTCTGTTCATCAGAGACACTTTTCCAGTAAATAAAAATCATATTACCTCCAGAGTAATGACATATGAAGTGGTTAGAGGCTGCAAACAGTAATTTTCCTCATAAATGGCAAAAGGGATTTTGTAATATGATTTCACATACAGCTCAGATATTTTAATATATAATGTTAAGATGTACTTCACTAGATCTGTGAAAAATTTGTCATTAGCTATTGGCTTGTGAGAGACTACAATTTTTAATCAATTCTGGCTCAATCAATTTTCTAGTTTGCTTAGAACAAACACCAGATGTTGTTTTGAGACAAATGAAACTCTGTTTTTAGCTATATATTTTAACCTTAAAACCTGCTATTTAGTTTTAGCCAGCTTGATAGATGAAATGTGAGTTCAAAATAAATCAATTTTTAAAGAACCCTTTATGTATGTTTCTTTTCTAATTTAGAAATGTATTTTTGGAATTTTAGTTGACTTTTCTGCATGGATAATCCAGTGTACTTGCCAAATAAAAAAAACCTACTCACAACTTTGTGTCAGTCCATACAAACCTGCAGACTCAAGTCATGCTGGACATTTCATGGCTCTGCAGACACCTCTCTGTTCCATTGCCCACAGAAAGTGACTGCTACTCAGTGAAGGAAGCAGGTCAATCTTTCTATACCCTCGCAAAGATGAGGCTGCAGTAATAAACAATTGTGAAACCTTGAGAGACTTGGAAATAACCAGGACTCTTGTTAATGAACAAAAAAACAATTAATCTGTTCCACATAGCAATTTGTAAAGCAAATAGGTAGACTGATGGATTGTCATGCACAAATATCATGGACCCAAATACTGATTATATGCTTTAGAGTATAATGTTCTCTTTGTGCATTATTATGCAGATTTAAAATAGATTACACCCTTTGTTACGATTAACATTTGATGTACTTAATGGTGTTTGACAGATGCCAATCTTTTTTCTTTACATTTTATTATATCACATCATCTCTGAGTCTATTTTTTTAGCCTTCCCTAAGCTGTTTGCTACGTGGTCCCTTCTATATGGAAAGCACCAAAATGCTAAGGACTGTGGAGACCTCATAGCAACTTTTCAATATTAGAAGGGCCTACAAGGAGC
>NW_008673882.1:0-7427 GCF_000695815.1 Acanthisitta chloris | reverse complement strand
TTCCTTGCACTTGTATTTAAACCTCTAATATTTTTATAGCATGGACACCTAGGACTTGCTTTCCACTAAATACAATAGCCCAGGGAGGCTGTGGCTGCCCCAACCCTGGCAGTGTTCAAGGCCAGGCTGGATGAGTCTTGAGCAACCTGATCTAGTGAGGAGGTGTCCCTGCCCAGGGCAAGGAGGGTTGGGACTAGATGATCTGTAAGGTCCATTCCAACCCTTAAATTCTGTGATTTTATGATTCTATGATTTTGGAGACAGTGCAGTAATCCCACAGTATGACCCTGTGATATCCTCCCATAGCAGAACTCTTACGACATGTGAATGATTCTTTACTGTAGATGCAAAGAGCTGGGAAACAGAATAGCCTCTTGGAGCCTGTCATGAGCACCTTTACTATTTGGAACCACTGATAGGCACATTCATTGATCAGCCCTTCCTCTTGGGCACCGACTGACTTTATGGTCTGAGGAGGAAAAACAGTTTTTGACACCAACAGAGTTCTACAGCAACCATCCAAATTCTTGTGTTGATAATAGGAAACTAATCAGCTCCTGGCTGAAGGACAGCACAGGAATTGCTGCTTTGCACAGTGATGATGACGTCCTCTGTGCTAAGGTGAACACATGTCTCAAATGCCATCATGACTTTCCCTTCAGTTATTGCACACATGGCCCCTTCAGCTCCATGTCTTCTCCTAGGATAACTCTTGTCCATCCCAGCTGTTCCCACCTGATGCCCTGGACCTCAGAGGTTTATAGGCTGTCTTCTCCTGGACAATGAACTGCCTCCCAGCCTGCTGTCAGGGTCATAGAACATGCATGGTGCTTTGTGCAGGCAGGAGGCTGCAGTCCCTTGGCTGTAGGGTCACCTCACTTCTCCACCTATGGAACTCACAAGGTCCACAGGGGACAGGTGTGTGGTTTTTTCAAGGTAATTTATTAACAGCACAAATATTTGAAATGAAATATGGATGTCTATATTTTCCATATTCAGATGAATCATTTGGGATTCACCTCTGGTCACTATAGTTTAGGTAAGTGGGTGTCACCAAGGAATAAGGAGAGGAAAATAAAACAATTTCTGGAAGAAACATTTTTCAAAGGAAAGGAGAGATTTCAGTTGTCGTTTCTTATTTCCTGTGATTTTACAGCCTGCTCTTTGATTTTCTGTGCAAGAAACAGTCTGCCTGTCTTATCTGTAAAAGAAGATAAGGACACATCACATCATAGTATTTTGAACCAACTCTTAGCCTTAGACTCTGCTCTAAGGTCTCATTATTCCCAGAGGATATAGATAGAAATGTCTGTCTTGGGTACAATTTTTTTTCCTTCGAATTATATGACAAATCTTTAAGAGAAGTTATTTGTCCATTATGCTACAATATGTCTAGAAATGGAATCCATCATGACTGAGGAGAAAATCATTCATTTTCAGACCTGTCAGTCTGAGCAGACAAAATAGGTAGGCATCTCAGCATGGAAAAATAGAGGAAGCTCATCCTCCATTAAAGTTTAGCACTGTCAAGGGACCTCTGACATCCAGTAAGTTAGTTCTTCCTTCCTAGCAGTTACTTTTACTTTTTTTTTGACAGGAAGTTCATGCTTAGAGTTGGAGTACAGCTATTTTAACTCAGACAGCAGGAGAGTGCTGAAAAGAAATGGAAAAGCCCAAGTGTATATTCAACCTGTACCTCTGTTGTGCTTGAAAAAGCAAAGTTATAGACTCACAGTTTATCCATTGTTTGTGATATCCCAGTGAAAATGAGGCAGAGAATGGTTACTACAAACATTCAGAATAGAGGCTAAAGGAACAGTATGAGGTAGATGCAGCTAAAATCATCATGTTTTGGAAAGCATAGTGACTTGCCATATAATGTGATGGTGGTGTTAACTTCTTCTTGAACAGGAGTCTTATAGCATAGTCCAACAGCTCACACAAATGACAGCACTGTCAGGAAGCAAGTTATGGTACTAAAAGCTACATTAATTCATTTTTAAATATAGATTTTTACATACACCCTGTGATCACATTACTTAATTAAAACATATAATGAATTTATAAAAAATAAAAAATGGGAAAATTTTCTAGTACTTGATGATAAATCCAGTTGCACAAGTTATTTAGAATAGAAATTTTGTTAACATCAGTTAATGGGTAAGACTTCCTTCCCTCCAGCCCCAAACATGCAGAGCTTTATGCATCAAAAGAGAAACTAAATCTTGGGAATATTAGATGTTGTTTTCTTCTAAGATGTTTGTTTCTATAGGTGACTTGGATCATGGTGAGCACAGGATCTGAACCTTTTGCAACCTTCCCTCTAATGCCACTTGGAAATCTATACCAAAGAACTCCAAACAAAATCTGTAACAACATACAATACTGCATATGCTACTTAATTCTATCTCATAGTGAGCTCCCTCTTGTAATCATGGTGTTCTTAAGTGTTCATTTGCAGATCATTCCATATAAAATAACAAGAGAGGAAAGAAATATCCATGTCCTTAATCCTAACCCTTTATGGCTTAGACTCTCCTTGTTGCAATTTCTCACTCAGTACCACAAGACCACAGTTCTGACAGGGGAATTCCCTGTTCCACAGTGGTTTGATTCCACAGGATGAATATCTTACTATAAGACCCCCAAGATGAAAAAGTACTAGCCAAACCTGAGGTTTAGATCTTCCAGCTTATAGGAGCAGACACATCACCCTTCATGCTTAACTTATTATAGGCATGAAATAATTCATCTCCATAATGATGGGGATAAATGGGATGAAATAATGGACTGCAATTCATAAATGTCATTTTGTTAATTTAGCCTATCCTTATAGTAATGGACATTAAAAAAAAAGCCCCAACTAAATAAAATCAACATGAAAGAAGGCTTGAATTACAGTATTTTTATCACATAAAACAATGTACATCAAAACAAATTGCATGTGTAATTGTATTTTGATCACATTGTTATTATCTATTATAAATCTTGTGTCTGAGCATAGATATTGTACAATTACTTTCAACATTTGGCATAATTGTTTTGATCTTAACTGCTATTCATTCTAAGAGAAAAATACAGTGGATAACACTACACAACAAAGGAAGTATTTATGAGTAATGATGCTGCTCAACAAACCCATTTTCATTTTCCCATTTAATAACTACAGAGCTATTGTAATGGTTATGTTCTCTGTGTGGCCCAAATTGTGTGGCAATTCCTAATATAACGATACAGTAATGGTAACTGCAATTCCTGAAAAGAAAATCAGATAGTCTAAATCAAAAAAGCTGTCTGTCACCTGTCTGTAGCCAAATGTTAAGCTAGTAATATTTCAAGTAGTAAAAAAGTACATTATTAGGCTTTTATATCCCTGTAGGTGGAATCCAATTCACCTAATTTTAACCACCAGAAATTAAGGAATGTAGTCTAATTCTAAAATATCAATTTATTACAACATCAATTACCAGAAGACAATTTCCTCTTGAAATATGTAGGCTGGATTGTTCTCTGGAGACCACATTCACCTACTACATATAACTTCCAGACAAGTTTTGTAGACTAGGCACCTAACACACAGGTAAATGCCTTTAGAATTCTGAATTGTGACTAGATGATCTGTAAGGTCCATTCCAACCCCTAAAACTATATGATTCTATGACTACTGATACCAAACACCTCCAACAATGGCCAGAAATTTGGTGAGTGTGATACACAGATGGTGCAGGTGTGGTGAACTCTTACCACACACTGAAGAAGAATATGATAATACCAAAACTGGAAAACCAACCTTGTGTTGCAGAGCTTAAGGAGGTTTACATATTTATCTTATCACAGAAAAGGTTGAAGAAAGGCTTTCTCTGCCCTGAGCAGGAGGGACAAGTGTATCAGTCAAGCTAAGCAGCGATTCCAATACCTCCCTGCAGCACTCACAGATTATCATCCTGTCTTCATATAGGAAAAAACCATAATGTTTCTGAAAGAATAAAAGATTCTAGCAAGTCATGGTAAAGCAATATTCCTATGGAAGGTGAAACAAATATTAATTTCTGATTGATCAGATAAAGATTAATGAGATTAATAAGCAATTTTTTTTGTGAAACTAAGTGCTCTTAGAGTATTTAGATCAAAACAGCCAACTGCCATGCCCTGGGAAATTAGACCACCTGAAAGATTCAGGATAATTCCTCAGTACACATAGGCTGAAGATTTCTTCTGAAAAGCTGAATTAAATCATGCATACCTTTGAAAGCTGTTCCAACTCACACCAAACACTCTGAATGACAAAAAGTTGCATCTTTGCATTGTCTGTCAGAGTGCTAGAAAATCCCATCCTAATTAGGCAAGAAATGTCTCCAACCTCACTTATCAGACTTTGGATAGCAGGATCTTCATGCCTCACACTATTCAAATGCATCCAAGCAAAAGCAAAGAGAGAGCAAGTCCTCTCAACTTCCTCTTGTATAAAGTTACTCTTTGCAACATAAGGCTTGATATTCCAAATTCTGGATACATTTGGAGAGTTTCTTTTATTCCCACTTGATTGTTTTAATAATCCTTTTAAATTGTGGTACCTTTATCACAGCCAGGACATACAGCAAAACATTTCTTTCTTTTTTCTTTTTAGGTTGTTCTTGGTTTATATTTCTCCAGGTAACTCTGAGGTGAATTTCAGTCATATATCTACTTCTAATGAGCATTTAAAACCTTTTTAGCATACTGCATTTCTACACAATAACTCCAGCTATGTAAGCACAGTGTGGGGTCTAAATTTTGAAATGCATATCTTTATGCATATCAGTATTCAATTGTGACCATTTAATTAATTGCTCCAGGTCATTCTTAAGACCAGATGCACTGGAAGAAAGGAGGAAGATTAATGGAGTTGTAACTTCTGCCCTGAGGAAGAATGGCTTGACACAGTGAATATGCTCCACTTGCTTGGCTGCCATCAAGCAGCCTCTTCAGTCAGGTCATCAGCTGAACCTAGCTCTGTGTTGGTATCCCATCATTCTCATAATTTCTTACCACAAAACTACTATATCATTTGCAAACATCACAAATATGACTTAATAGATTCTCTGCATATCTCTAGCAAATTTTAATTGCTCTGTAACAGCCCAGTGCTTTCCTTTCTTCCCACTTGCAACATAAAATTATTTTCTTTGAGGGAGTAACTTTTCAACTTAATCTGTTATTCCATGAAATAAAGCTGGCAATCACTGCCCTCACAGGGCAAAACATTTTTCTAATATCTAACCTACACTTGCCCTCCTTCAATTTGAACCCATTGCCACTAATTCTATCATTGCAGTTCCTAACACAGAGTCCCTCTCCAGCTCTTTGTAGGCCCTTCAGATATTGAAAAGCTGCTCTGAGGTCTCCATGCAGTTTTGTTTTCTCCCATCTGAACACCCCCAACTCCCTCAGCCTGTCTTCATAGGGGAGATGCTCCAGTCCTCTTATCAACTTTGTAGCCTCCGCTGGACTTGCTCCAACAGTTCCATGTTCTTCTTTTTCTGAGGACACTAGAACTGCATGCAGTATTGCAAGTGGGTCTCACAAAATCAGAGGGGGAGAATCATCTCTTTTGACCAGTTGATATATATCTCCCAAGTCATAATTTTTACCTTATCCGGTATGAGGGCAATTTTGCAATCTCGATTTTTACCTTATCCGGTATGAGGGCAAATTTGCATAATCTTTAGTGCAATCCTTGTTTTCTTGTTAATGTTGTCATTAATTCTGTTTCAGGACAACTCAGTTAGTTCTTTTATGACTCCAGAACTTATGTTACCTAGGCTAGAGACATAAATATCATACTTTTAGCAAATGTTTCTTCTTATCCTCCCTGGTTATAGCTGACAACCTTTCTATTTCACCAGGGTTGGAAACAGCTTCTTGGTTTCAAATCCTGACATAACTATTATCAGTTTGGTTTTACAAAGCTATTTTTAACCAAAACACTATTTATTTTGAAAAACTTTTCCTTTTACTTTATTCACTATTGAGATCTGTGCTCTATTTTTTATTCCTCTTAGTAATTGGATGAACCTTTTAAATAGTAATTGTATTTATTGCCTTTTTCCTGTTTTTATATCCCTTATCCTGTTTTATTGTTGCTCTCCTGTCACCTTTTCACCTAGATGACTGCCTTGCACACTGGAGCTTTATTTAGAGAACAATATAGGGAATAAAACTTCTGTGCTAATCTTCATTATTTCCAATCTATGTAGTTTACAACATAGTTAGCATTATATATCTTTCCATCTATTGGAGCAAACATTCCTAAAGCTTTCAAAAATCAGGATTACTTCTACTTTTGTTGATTAAGATAATGCAGCCCTCAGAGGCTTGGCAGGCACAAAATCAATACAACTTTGCTCACAATGCCCAGTTTGGAAGCAGATTCAGGCTCTTCCATAAGGGTGAAATGATATGATACCACATATGGTTTCATAGCTGCAGGACTTGCTTTGTAGTATCCGTGGATTTGCTTAATCCTGCTGTAGCTACTTGCTTAAGTATGGGTCTGCAAATGATTCCTGACTTCAGTTTTTAATTTAATTCCTTAAAAATAGCTTACTTAATAAAGTAACAGAGATTAAACATATTGGAAAGAGAGGTTTTTATGGAAAAAATAAATGCATCCCATTTAAGTGACAAGCCAGTGTGCTGCAAAAATAAATAAGGCTAAAGATAAAAATACTAGGGGGAAAAAGAAGGATATTTTGCCAGTGGTGAACCAGTCTCTTAAGAAAAATTGCTAGGAGAGGATCTGTACATTAATCTGCTTTCTATTCCCATCTGTGTAAGATACAGCTATGTATGAGTGGAAGGGAAGGCTGCAAGAGCATTCCAGCACTCTTGAAATCCCTTTCCTCCCTTCTTTTTTCAGCTGCAGTTTCTAGCAAACGTTGGTGTGCTCAGCACATGCTGCTTCCTGGTCCATGTTCACCTGTTTTTAAGTCGTGCTAGAGAGAATAAATGGATAGCAGAACAGTAGCTGAGGGCAGGACTGGAGTGAGCAGGTAAGATCCTTGAGGGAAGAGAAGCTTCGCAATTGTGAAATTGTTTTTCTCCGTCCAGCAGAAGAGATAAGACTTGGTTTTATCTGAATGCTCTCTGGACCATTTGTTTTTCCTCTCGCTGTCCTTACAATACCTTTACACAGCTCTGAAGTCAGATACTAAAAGTCTTAGCAACTTCCTACCATTTAAGACATGACATGAAGGGCTTTGGGGAGGCTACAAAGTAAAATTAAGGGCAGAATTTAACCTTTACTGTTTTGCTGTGTGGTTACCATGAGCTTTATGGTGCACTGACTATCAATAAATCCATTACATAAAAGTATAAACAACTTAATAACCAGATTTACATGTTCAGCATGGTAATGAAAAACTCCTCCATTGAACTGAAAAAACCTC
>NW_008673881.1:0-319 GCF_000695815.1 Acanthisitta chloris | reverse complement strand
TCCAGTTACCCCCCAGTATATCCCAGTGCCTCCCAGTATAACCCAGTTTCTTCCCAATCCCTCCCAGTCTCATCGCAGTCCATCCCAGTGCCCCCCAGTCCCATCCCAGTATATCCCAGTCGCTCCCAGTTCGCACCAGGTCTCATCTCTTCCCCACGAGGTGTTTGTGGCGCCAATGGCGGAACCGGAAGTGACGTCACTCTTCCCGCCCCTCCTACGTCAATCACGCGCCTCACACCGCTTGGATCTCCGCCAGGATATTTTGGGGCCAAACTTCACATTTTTAGCATTTCCGAAACACTTAAATCGCGACTAGAAT
>NW_008673880.1:267-2433 GCF_000695815.1 Acanthisitta chloris | reverse complement strand
GCTTTCTGGGCTGTGAGCGCACACTGCGGGCTCATGGTGAGCTTCCCATCGACAGTCATAGTAAACTGCAGTACAATTTCTCCCTGGCATGAGGGAATTTAGTTCATGGAGCTGAAAAACATGATTGTAAATATATCCCATGCATTGGTTTGTATTATATATTTTGCACATGACTGTAATGTTCTGTTCATTGCACCTATGTCTATTTTTTGCTGCTATATTTAGAAGTGCTTTCCCTCATAAAATTAAATAATTTGTTTTAGGTAGAGTGCACATGAAAATACAAAACTTTTATTGCTTGGTTACTGGAACTGTGTTCTTGCCATTGATCTGATTAGTCTTAAAAAAGAATTTAGATAGATTGTTCTTATATTTGTAATGAAGATGACAAAAATTTAATCTAATTCATGCATGCATTAACTGTACTGATTTCAGTCTGCATTTCCATATTTTGCTTTGGCATATTAAGTCCAGGCAATGCACTGTGTTTTCATCCACTAGACAAATAGGTCTCTGCAGGTGTAGGGGAGAGATCATACTGTCATTATCAGAAACCATCCTGTGGTGAGCATCATCAAGAAAAGGAACAAGTCATTGTGCTAAAACATGGAAAATGTTTTTGCTGCAAGCAATGAAAATGAAAGATAGCACATACCTATTACATCTCTTATAAAAGTGGCAGAAAATTAAATGCTTTGTAATAACCCTTTGGTTATTATCATGTTTCTGAGCACTCAGACATGTGTGAGGTGAAAGTCTTTCTTTTAGGAGAGCAGGGAAAATGAAATAGATGATATACCCATGCTCCCATTCTCTTACGTGTCTTCCACTGTCCTCTAACCTTACCATCTTTCCACTGTACCATGCAGTGCATTAATTGTCAGTATTAGATTTCACTAAAAGGTCCCTGAAAATGCATTCTGGATTTGAAAAGTAGATTGTATTTGCTTTGGATGGATATAGTATATTTTTTCAGAAATGGTATGGAGGAGCAAAATATAACCTTACTATTAATGCTCAAGTAAAATATGTTATCTTCAGTTACGGATAAGTGTGCAGTCATTGGTCCAACTCTGCCATAAAGGCTAAGAAGGATGCATTGCTTTAACCTGCTGCTTTGGCACTATTGTTTTGGGGTTTTCCATCTATTGCAATATTTATGATTTTGGATTTTTCTCAACTCAAGAACCAATTTCTTCCTCTGTTATTCCTGTGTTGTGTCCAGTCATGAGATTTCTTTGGAGGCCTCATGTTTTCTTAACTTTTCCTCTGCTCTGTGTCCACTGTCTGTCTCCACTCTATCTCTTCCACTATTTTTCCTTTCCCGAACAGCTGGTTTTCCTATGGTCTACAACCAGCTCTCAGAAGAGCTGCCCCTTTAGCCTGTTTCCAGGGAAAGGCAGAGAATAAGGGGTTGGGTGCAGCTGCCCAGGGTGTGCAAGGCCCTTGTGTCCGTCCGTTGGTTCCCTTCACTCCTGCTCCTGTCTGCTCCCAGGCTGATGTGAAGCAGAAGGCAGAAGCACAGGAAATGCTGCCAGTGTTAACAGCAACTCCAGGGCTTTTACCCAAACAGAGGTGCCTGTGGACCTTGTTAAATTTCTGGGAAAGGTTGGTTGGACGGGTGACTTTAAATTTTTCTTACTCTGAAAATAATGTTGCAACAGTCGTGTTTCAGTGGTGTGTTAAATCACTGCAGTAAGAGATTTCTGCATTTAGAAGCCAAATAAAATGGCTTAATACAGTGAGTGGCAGATGTATTTCAGCCAGCAGTTTTTATGAAAAGGTGCTGTTAAAATTGTTCTTCCCATGAAAACTCCCAGCCTGGATGTGGGTGGGGAGATCAGACCACTTCAGATTAGACAAAGGTTTCTGTGGGGCTGCAGGAGCAAGCGTGGCCCAGGCCAGGTGTGGTGATGAGCCACTTGCTGCCTCCCCCAGTCCAAGGGCCAGTGAGCAGTGAGTGACATCAACAAAAAGTCACCTTCGAAGATAATAAGAGGATGCAGTTCCTTGTGCCACAAGCAGCAGCTTAATCCTTGCCAAGGGACCTTATGGATGTGTGAGCTGCAGCATGTGGCCCACCTTATGCCTGCTATTAATCAGCTTCTTGGTGGTTCTTCACCTCATCAGATGCTTTTTGTGTTTTCCCTCTGGGACGCTGGGTTG
>NW_008673880.1:0-224 GCF_000695815.1 Acanthisitta chloris | reverse complement strand
GCCAGCTGCTGCCTCGCAGAGTGCAACATCCAGAAGTTGGGAGCATGGGTATCTGCCTGTCTTTTGGCTCTGAAATGGAGGAAATTGAGGAGAAAAAAGCGAAAAAAAAACCCCACCAAAAACCAACCCCACAAACGTTTCAGGAACAAAAAAATGCAGGAAAGTCTGAAGATAAAAATCCAGACATCTTTGTTTATAGCTATCATTATTATTTTTTATTTAAT
>NW_008673879.1:0-641 GCF_000695815.1 Acanthisitta chloris | reverse complement strand
CTCTCCATTTATGAAATGTGGGTGCTGCTTTTAATTTCATTGCCCTCTCTGTTTATGTTGTAAATCTCTTTGTGGCATCCAGTCTGTGTATTTATGAAATGTGGGTGCTGCTTTTAATTTCATTGCCCTCTCTGTTTATGTTGTAAATCTCTTTGTGGCATCTAAATCAGTCTGTGTGTCCTGGGAGATCTCTGGTTTGTGTGGTGACACAGAGCGAATGCTAAATTCTGCTGTCTGGGAAGAAGTTCCCAGGGAGCAGCAGAGGTTCATTCCAGGTGGAAATACAGGTTACTGGTGGCTAAGCAGTGCCTTTGTCCCACTTCTGTTTGACATCTGACTGTCCAATGTTAAATAGAGTAATAAATTAACCTTCAAATTGTTAAGCAGAATGATATTGGAGGTGTCTTCATGAGACATATGAAGTATTTCAGGGTGTATTTCAGCTTTTAGTTGTGGTGTGCACCTTGTTCTTGCCTTGGGACAGAAATGATTGAGGAAGTAGCCTTAGGTGTGACTTGGTAGGTTTAACTGTTGCATGGGGGTTTCCTCTGCGAGTGAGGTATTTTTGCATGTATCTGCCTGACTGGAGATGTCAGACTCTACCTGTGCTTAGTTCCAGCAAGCAGATTATATATGGGGGG
>NW_008673878.1:436-2111 GCF_000695815.1 Acanthisitta chloris | reverse complement strand
TTCCCCTCCTTCTGTTTGAATCCATTATTCCTTATCCCTTCATTGCAGTTCCCAACAAAGAGTCCCTATACAGCTCCCTTGTAGGCCCCCTTCAGGTATTGAAAAGTTGCTATGAGGTCTCCACGCAGTCTTCTCTTCTCCAGGATGAACATCACCAACTTCCTCAGTCTGTCTTCATAGGGGAGATGCTCCAGTCCTCTTATCAACTTCATGGCCCTCCTCTGGACTTGCTCCAACAGTTCCATGTCCTTCTTATGTTGAGGACACCAGAACTGCACACAGTATTCCAGGTGGGGTCTCACAAGAGCAGAGCAGAGGGGAAGAATCACTTCTTTTGACCTGCTAGCCACACTCCTTTTGATGCAGCCCAGGATTTGATTGGTTTTCTGGGCTGCTAGCACACACTGCCGACTCATGATGAGCTTCTCATCCACTGTCACTCCCAAGTCTTTCTCCTCACTGAGGGTGTAAACCATATGTTAATGTAATGTACTATGGGGCAAATAAATTAATGCACAGTAGTACATCCAAGCATTAAATGTACATGGGGAGGGGGGCGCAAGAAGAAAATTATGTTTTTAGAGAGTTCCTATAATCGAGATTTAACAAGAGTGGTTTTTAAGTACATAAATCTTGAAGAGAGGCCAAGCACAAACTATTATAACGTATTTTGTACTTTTCTTGGGACTGTGCTTTGTTTTAGGGGGATTGGCAGTTGCATCCCTTGCCTTATTATGGGGTAGTGGGTTTAGTGTTGACGTCTGTTGCAGGGTGTGGGTGATTCTTGAGCCTGGGTGTCACTTTTGTATCATTAGTATTGTTTATGGTCTATTTGAGTGGGGTGTTGCTGGGTTTTGTTTATTCTGTTTCTTTAGCAGCAGATTTTTTTCCGGAGGCTTGGGGAGATTGATGAGTTGTGGGGTATGCTCTGGGGCTTGTCTTAGTACTTGTTATAAGGGTAATTGTTGGGGGCCTTACTGAATGTTGGAAGTTTGGGGTGGTTACTGTTAATGGTGGGACTATATTTTCTGTTCGGCTAGATTTTAGTGGTGTGGCCATGTTTTATTCTTGCAGGATGGGGATGTACTTTGTTGTGCGCTAGAGGTTATTGTTGACCTTGTTTGTTATTTTGGAACTTCATAGAATCATACAATGGCCAGGGTTGGAAAGGGCCTTAATGATTATCGAGTTCCAACCCCCATCATGGACAGGGATACCTTTCACTAGATCAGGTTGCTCAGAGCTCCATCCAGTCTGACCTTGAACATTTCCAGAGATGGGGCATCCACAACTTCTCCGGGCAAGCTGTTCCAGTGCCTCACCACCCTCACAGTAAAGAAATTTTTCCTCCTATCTAATCTAAACCTGCTCTCAGTCTGAAACCATTCCCCCTTGTCCTGTTGCTACATGCTCTTGTAAAATGTCCCTCTCCATCTTTCTTGTTGGCTCCCTTCAGGTACTGGAAGGCTGCAATTAGGTCACCCCTAAGCCTTCTCTTTTTCAGGCTGAACAAACCCAATTCTCTTAGCCTTTCCTCATAGGAGAGGCGCTCTATCCCTCTAATCATCTTGGTGGCCCTCCTCTGGACTTGCTCCAATAGGTCAATGTCCTTCCTTTTTGTGGATTGGCGTGACATTCGCCGACTTCCAATCATCTGGGACCTCCCCAGTCAGCC
>NW_008673878.1:0-268 GCF_000695815.1 Acanthisitta chloris | reverse complement strand
TCCCTCTGGGATGGATCCCATCTGGTCCCATAGATTTGTGAGGATTCAAGGGGCTAAGCAGATCTCTAACCATTTCCTCTCGCATTTCAGGGGGATTTTTTGGCTTCTTATCTCTGTCTATCAGCTCTAGAGGCCAGTTGTCCTGAGGACAACCTGTCCTACTATTAAAAACTGAGGCAAAGAAGGTGTTGAGTACTTCAGCCTTTTCCTCACCTTGGGTGACTCTGTTCCCTCCCATGTACAACAAGGAATGAAGGTTTTCCTTGCC
>NW_008673877.1:319-602 GCF_000695815.1 Acanthisitta chloris | reverse complement strand
CCCTTTGTTATTTCTTTTCCTTTTTATTCCTTTATTATTATTATTATTTATTTATTTACTCTTGCCTTATATATATTTCTCCTTTTATATTTTCCTTTTTGTAGTATTTTTTTGTTTTCTTGTTTGTTTTTTCCTTTTCCTGATTAAATGCAACTTTAAAAAAAATCCTTTTTTTAATTTTCCTGTTCATTTTTCCTTTTTCTCTTTCTTTCCTCCTTTCATTCCTTCTTTCCTTCTTTTCTCTTTCTTTTTTAATTTTTTTTTTTTTTGTAGGAAGACAAAC
>NW_008673877.1:0-224 GCF_000695815.1 Acanthisitta chloris | reverse complement strand
CCTTGGGAAGTGGAGACAGACAATGGAGTAAATAAAATTAAATCTTTCCTACAGTTCCCCGTGACTTGAGAGCCAGGCTGCAGTGCTGGGGTGGGGGTGGTCCTGGATGGTAATTGATTCATAACTCTACACCAGGACACCAGGGCACAACATCCTCGGCGCCCCGGGAACTTCTCGAGGGAGAGGGACGGCCGCGCTGCCCGCCCGGACCGGGGTGCGGGTTG
>NW_008673876.1:0-2794 GCF_000695815.1 Acanthisitta chloris | reverse complement strand
AACCCCTGGGAGTCAACTCCACCCCAACCCCTAGGTGGTACCTGCACCCCAAACCCTTTGAGACACACCAACCCCCAACCCCTCCCAGCAGCCCAACTCCCCCCAGCACCCCAAACCCATCCCAGTCCCCAATCCTCCTCAACCTTTGCACCTGCCCATGCAAAGTCCCAGCTTTGCATGAGGCCCCAGCACACCCTGGGGAGCCCAAAGGACCTAAAATAACCCCCAAGACACAGCAAGAAGAAACAAACCCAAACAAAAACCACCCCAAAAAGCACAAACCCACGCCCAGCAGCATTCTGCAGCCTCTGCACACCAAGGCTGAGTCACACCAGCTTGGGTTTGGGGAAGGCAGAACTTTGCCAGAAGCTCAGCAAGCTCCTGCCTCTCCCTTGGCTCCAGCAAGACTGGGTGGTCCATGCCCAGACCTGGTGGATCCCCTAGAACCTCCCTTGGGACAAGGGAAGTATTTTGTCCCTCAGGAGAAGATTTTCCACCTGGGGTCCCACAGCAGAGCTGCTCCAGCTGGTCATGGAGCCCCTGCCCAAGTGAGGTGTGATGCTGCATCCATCCCCTCCCTCCCTCCCTCCCTCCCACACCTGCAGGAAGGGAAACTTGGGGGGCCACAGAGCAGGGTGAGGGGTCTGGAGGTGCAGGGTGCCCCCAAACTGATGTCCAGCATAAGGCAGCCCCAGCTCTGCCCAGGCAGGAGGGACACACTGGTGTTGGTGCCGTTCAGCCTGCAGAGGAGAAGGTTGTATGGAGTCCTCAAAGTACTTTCCAGGGTCTGAAGGGGCTCCAGGGAAGATGGAGAGGGATTCTGCATCAGGAACTGGAGTGACAGGACAAGGGGCAATGAGTTCATACTGCATCTCCCTGTGAGGACAGGCTGAGGGAGTTGGGGCTGTTCAGCCTGGAGAAGAGAAGGTTGTGTGGAGACCTCAGAGCAACTGTTTGCTATCTGAAGGGCCTACAAGGAGCCAGAGAGGGACTGTGTGTTAGGAACTGCAGTGACAGGACAAGGGGCAATGAGTTCATACTGTCAGGGAGGAGGTTTTAGGTGGGTTATTGGGAAGGAATTCCTCTCTGGGAGGTGCTGAGGCTCTGGCACAGGTTGCCCAGAGAAGCTGTGGCTGCTCCATCCCTGGGAGTGTTCCAGGTCAGCCTGGATGGGGCTTGGAGCAACCAGTGTTGCTCCAAGGTTGTTGAAGGTGTCCCAGCCCATAGCAGGGGGTGGAATGGGATGATCTTTAAGTTTCTTCCCAACCCAAATCATTCCATGAGCCTACAACCAAAGCCACACAGAGAATATCCCTCTCCTCCTTGGAAGGGTCAAGGAGCACATCTCAAGGCTAGGAAAAGCTCCCTCAGGTCCCCTGAGAGGGTGACAAGCCCCAGCTGCTGAGTGTAGACACCAGAAAGCCCCAGGACCCATCAGGGCTCAGCACCTGCTGCTGAGTGAGCAGCAGAAACTCCTCCTGGGCTTCCCCCACCCACACAGCGAGTCAAGGAGATGAGAATCTGGGCACGGAGCAGCTCTGGGGAGTCCAGGAGGTGACACAAGACACCCCAGAGCCCTTTTCCACCACCCACAGAGGTTTTCTAAGAAGCAAGAGGCCACAGGGTGCTAACACCCACAGCAGCAAGGCAGGAGCACTCAGCACCTGAGGAGGGAAAGGGAGTTTTACGGCAGAGGAATGAGAACAAAAGACATTTATTGACCAAATTACAGCTTGTTCAGCACACAAGCAGCCTGACTATAGCACCATTGTTCAGCTCTGCCCCTTGGGTGGCCACTGTGTCACCTGGAGCAGCACCTGATCCCAGGGAGTGAAGCTCCCCAGGACCAACTGCTCCCCAAGCAGATGAGCCCTGCAAACCCCCCAAGGAGCAATGCTACCCTGTCTGGGGACCATGGGTCAGCCCCAAGGGACTCACACAAGCTGCAGGTCAGAGCTGAGAGGTTTTAGTCTGCTCCACAACGTTTACATTCAACCATCAGCTCCATCCAGCTCATGGCTTAGGGGGACTGAGAGGAAAGGAAGGCAAGGAAGTGGCTGAGAACTTCCACAGCTCCCACCAGAAGGGCAAGACCAACCAAAAAAAAGAAAAAAAAAAAAGGATTAAAATAAACAGAAAGCTCAGCTGTTGGCAGCCAAACTGTGGTCAACTGAGCCCACAGAGCCACAACAGCTTCTTCCACTCCCTGGCTCAAGTACTTGAGGGAAAGGCTCGAGGAGAGTCAAGGCAGGAGGAGGCTTTGCCACAAAAATGCTACTTCCCATGAGGTATGAAGGACAGTGCACCCACAGGCAGCTCCACCACATTCAGAATTCCTCCTTTTTTTTTGTGTGTCATTCGCTCTGTAAAAATGTACATATGGTACAGATTTCAAGGTATGTACAGGTTCTTTACAGCCTCCCCACCCCATGGTGGGGGTTTGACATACATACTTACAAACACACTCCCCATCTTCAAACTGCCTTTGTGCAGCCAGGAGTGACCAGATGGGCCAACAGGGCCAAGATGCAGCTAATTTTGGCTACTGCCCCATGCCCCCAGTGCTTGGGCCATGACTTGGCTGAAGCCCTGAAGGGAGGGAAGGGGTTGGGAATGTCTCCAGCCCTCAATGTGCTGGTAGCAGGTTCCATGTCTTGGCTGCTGGCACAGCTCTGCCACCTGCAGAGGGGCAGAAAGGTGTGTGGAACCAGCACTCAGCACACCTGGGGCAGGTGCAGGCACAGCCTCCAGCACTCTCAGTGCTTCTGCTCCACCAGAAGAGCTGCAAGTTTCA
>NW_008673875.1:0-632 GCF_000695815.1 Acanthisitta chloris | reverse complement strand
GGGGGGTCCCTAGGGGTCCCGGGGGGTTTTGGGGTGCCGTAGCCCCCCCAGTGACACATGTGCCCCCCAGGTCACGTGATGGTGAATGGTCCCAGTACTCCTCTCCCAGTGAAGGCCAAAGCAGCGGTGGTGGAGCCCAATCCCCCCCCAGTGCCCATGGGTAAGTCCTGTGTCCCTGGCTTATCCTTGGCATGTGCTTGGCATTTCCTTGGCATTTGCCTGGTGTATCTGTGGCATGTCCCTAGTGTGTCCTTGGCATGTGCTTGGCATGTCCTTGCTGTGTCCTTGGCAAGTGCTTGGCATTTCCTTGGCATGTGCTTGGTGTGTCCCTGGTGTGTCTCTGGCGTGTGCTTGGCATTTCCTTGGCATGTGCTTGGTGTGTCCCTGGTGTGTCTCTGGCGTGTGCTTGGCATTTCCTTGGCATGTGCTTGGTGTGTTCTTGATGTGTGCTGTGCTGAGCCCCCCCAAGACCCCTTGACCCCTTGTGACCACCCTGAGATCCCCCTAGAGATCTCCTTGAGCCCCTTGACCACCCTGAGACCCTCTGACCCCGCTGTCCCCCCCAGGTGCCCCCTTGTGGGTCTCCGTGCTGTGCTGACCCTCCTGAGACCCCCCCGACCCCTCTGAGACCC
>NW_008673874.1:84361-94011 GCF_000695815.1 Acanthisitta chloris | reverse complement strand
TTAACCCAGGAACGTGGCTTTTTGGCTGCCACACTTTTAGAGTATCCACTGGCTGATGGGTGCAGAGTGACTAGCAGGGGTGGACTTCAACATAAAGATCAAGAGAAGTGCATTACATCTTTCTCTGTGTGGGTCCAGCTTTGCTTGCATACAAAGTCACTTGAAAGCAATGTAAGTGATGCAACACTTGGCCTGAAATTGTTCTGTCAGTTTTCAGGCCTTGCAATAAGGATGTTGGTCTTCATCAAATAAATATGGTTTAACAAATACCTTTGAATTTGCTGTATTTCCACATGATCTGCTGCTGAGAGTGGCACGTTCTGGGTTGTTTTTTTATCTACGTCCTCATAATGCTGAAATAAATGCCATTTCTTTCTAGTACACTGCCTTGCCTGTGGATTTTATCTCTAAAATGGTGTATGCTTCAGGAGGTGTTGCACAGTTCTTTGTGATTGAGGCAACAATTCAAAATAGTATCAAGTACATTACCCAGCCTAAATTAGAAGTGTGTATTGGCTACAAATGAAATGAATTTGTCTGCAAATGACCTAATAATTAATTTTCTGTGCTAAGGTGAATAACCTGAATACAAACAATACAAGCTAGTCCTTCAAACTTACTTGAAAGTGGTGGTTTGTAGGTAGTTACAAGCTTGTTCTTGGTCTATGTGTATTCTGGTGTTGTCTTTCCTGACAGCTGCGTTTCACGCGTTATGAAGGCTGTTCCAGCAACGAACACTTGATATAAGGATCCACAGACATGTAGATGCTTACTGGAGGTGCACTTGTCTTCTGTTTGGGAGTCACGTGAATATTGGAGCATTGATCTGTCGGGTGAGGGGCTCTAAATTAAACAACTGTGAGCCTGTATCCAGCACATGTGAAGTGCTTACAGCTCCACGGCATTTCGAGTTTTGACCTTATCATTTTGGTATTTGATGTCCTGCTGGAAAAGAAACACTACTCTCGATGAAATTGCTCTTTCTGTGGTGAGGTTTTGTAAATGTTATCTCAGGAAAATTATAATAGTCCTGATAGGTATATATATTTCCCAAGTACAAGAATCTTGGGTTTGCATTTGAAAAGGACAGTGTAATTGCTCTAAGTCTCCATAACTTGAAACTGTTTTAATATCCTTTGTCCACCATTATAGGCCCTAAGGGGTGGATGTCAGGCAATGTTTGAAAACCAGTTCTCTCTTTAGGTAAATAATTTCCTATGGCTAGACTGCAGAATGTTTCTTAAGTGTCCTAGAGTGGTAGTAAGATATTTCAGAGGAGTTTCTGCATTATTGTAATAGTTGAATGTTTCCTGAGCTGAAATGAACTGGTGAATTGCACTTCAAAATTATAAAACTCAAGCAAAATTACTGTGGTAAATTCATGACCATTTGGGTTGGTTTAAATGTTCCAAATTAAGTGCAAACAATCCCAGAAGCTCAGTGAGGAGCTGCAGGAGTGGACGCAGTGAGCCGTGTTGCTGCTGGGCAAGACATTGCAAACCCCACTGATTCTTGCCCACTCCTAGAGTTCCACGAGGGAGCCAGTGATAGGGCTGATAGCAGTCTGGGAAGAATTAAGGGACTATGGAGCTCTGGGAGAGATGGTAAAGGGCTCTGGAGCTCAAGTAATTTTTTTGCCAATCCTCCAGGTCAAAGGTGAGGGGCTGGAAATGGCCAGCTGAATCTGGCAGGTCAGTGAATGGTTAGAGGAATGGGGATGCCAGGCAAGGTCATGGAGCAGATTCTCCCGGAAACTGTGCTAAGGCACATGGAAAACAAAGAGGTGATTGGTAATAGTCAATTTGGATTTACAAAGAGCAAATCATGCCTGGATAATTTGGTGACTTGCAATGACAGGGATACAGTGTTGGTGGATAGGGACAGAGCAACTGATTTTGTCTGCCTGGACTTGTGCAAAGCATTTGACACTGTCCCACACCACATCCTTGTCTCTAAACTGGAGAGACCTGGATTGGATGGGTGGGCCACTTGGTGGATAAAGAGCTGGCTGGATGGTTGCAAGCAAAGAGTTGTGGTCAGTGGCTCATTGTGCCACAACTGGAGGTGAAAGAGGGTAAGGGGTGGAAAAAGTTCCATAAAGTACTTCAGCACCCTGGAAAGAAACATTCCAGCAAGACAAGATCCTGGGCCCTGAATTCTAAGCTCAATGCCATAAATCCAAAGAGCTACGAAACTCATATGGACTTGTGACTCAGAAATGATATGTGGCTATATAGCACCTCCTTGAAGCCAGCTTACATTAAAGAACCTCTTCTTTCACAATGTTCAGCATTAATAGGGAGCTGTAAATGCAGAAAATTAAGCTAAATTGAATTCCATTACTGCAATAATATAATTGAGCTCAGCAAAAAAAATAAATGCTTCCTCCTTTGCAAATATTGACTTTGGTTAGCAGCCTTAAGCTTCTTAGAACAATTTCCATTGACTTACCCAAGTAGCTAAGCAAGTTGTGAGAAACAAACTGACTTTAATTCTGTAGCTTCAACAAGACACTAAAATGTAACTTTGTGTAATGTGAGGTTTTCTGGTCTGGGAGCCAAAACACCTGATGTATGTTTGCAAGGATTTGGCAAGGTGGCATTAAAACTGCTGTCTGGAGTTAGTGCCTGGTGAACAGGCAGCTGTATGGAAATAAATATGGATTTGGTGGGAGCTGGTAAGAGTTTGTTTTCAAAGCTGAATGTGCTGTACACTGAACTTTCTTTGCCCTCCTATCCCTAAGCCAAATAGACTTGCAGAGGGACAAACCTTCTGGCATCAGACTACTGGAGGAGAGAACAAAAATTGCTCTGCAGCAGCCAGGAACACCATCTGGTCCAAAAAAACCTGTGTCCCTGCAGGGCTGGGGTAGCAGCGTGTGCTGCTGACAGAACGGAAAGAAGACATGAGGCTCTGAGTGCTCCTGGCTGCCTCTTATGACAAGGGACCTTGCCCTTAGTTTAGGACTTAGTAGGAAAGAGAGATAATGGCAGACTCTGTCTTTCATGCAAGACTTATATAACAAGATCATGTACAGGTGCCTTTTTTAGAAAGAAAGAAATTATCAGGAAAATAATGACTGAAAACTTGTGGTTGGCATTTGCTGAGCCTTTCTCTCTGCAAGCTGTTTCCAGGGATTTGTATTCACACAGCAATGTCTCTCTTGGCATTCTCACTGTGTTTTGCTTCTAATACTAATAACTATCAACAGATATCACAAACATCTTCTGTTTCAAACTGTAGCACAATTGTAACATAGTTCTGGTGTCCCCAACAGCAGAAGGACATGGAACTGTGGGAGCAAGGCCAGAGGAGGCCACAAAGCTGATCAGAGCACTGGAGCACCTTCCCTATGAGGACAGGCTGAGAGAGTTGGGGCTGCTCAGCCTGGAGAAGAGAAGGTTGTGTGGAGACCTCAGAGCACCTGCCAGGAGCTGAAGGGGCTCCAGGGAAGCTGCAGAGGGACTCTTGGTTAGGAACTGCAGGGACAGGACAAGGAGCAATGGGGGGAAATTGAAAGGGGGAAATTTAGATGAGATCTTAGGCAGAAGTTTTTGCTGTGAGGGTGGTGAGACACTGTCCCAGGTTGCCCAGGGAGGCTGTGGCTGCCCCAGCCCTGGCAGTGTTCACAGCCAGGTTGGCTAAAGCCTTGAGCAACCTGCTCTGGTGGGAGGTGTCCCTGCCCAGGGCAGCGGGTGGGGCTGGATGGTCTCTAAGCTCCATTCCAACCCTTTAACACACTTTGATGCTGTGATGCAAATTGCCCAGGGCTAGCAATACACTTGCTGCTAATCTTCCTGGTTTTTACTCTCTCCAGTGGAACTGCAGGCTTAGCAGCCAGCCAGAGTAAGTCACATGGACTCTACATGACAGACTATGCTGCAATGACATTGTTGCATTAGAAAGTAAAGAATTGAAGGGCTGTAAACTTGAAAAGGCACGGAGAAGCCAGCAGAGAAATACTCTATGCAGGCAGTTGTTGTGGTACAGCTTTTCTAACTTGCATCTTGTCCCTGCTGCAGTGTTACACTAATATTAATGCATTACAGAGATCAAAGGGCTCCACTCTGTGTTTCTTAACAGCAGCAAAATCTGCACCAAAACCCCCCAAACCTGCCCGTGCCTAATGAAATCCTGTGAAGCTTCCTCTGGAAGCAAGTTTTTCTCAGGAGGGAATGCAGTTTCCATAGGCCAGCAGAGTTAATTAGGAGCCCTAGTGAACTATAAACCAATTCAGGTAAGTTGCCTTTCTTCTCCCTTCTGATGTCCTTCATGTAAAATCAGCTGCATTTTGTGCATAGCAGCATAGTAATACAGCCTTTGCAATTCTGTTTGCTGTGCAGAAATTCAAGTTGGCAGTTTTTCTCTGCTGAGAGCAACAACAGCATGGGATGGAATCACAAAAAGCAACTCCTTTTGGTTTCTCTTCCTGATTTCAAGTGAATCATCCCAAATGGTTCTGCTTTTTCTGCCTTGTTTGCTGCAGTGTTATATCACACTGCAAATTCTGTATCATAGCCTGAGAGTTTTGTGGCTTGCACAATTCAAAAGGTTTTCCAGTATCAGTGGTACAAGTGTATGAGATGTTCATGCTGTTAGAATGAGAGAATGAATGTTTCAGGTTTGAGGTATTGAAGGAGGAGCCTAGGGAAACTAAAAAATGTAGGGGCTGATGTCTACAATTTTAATGGAGAATTCTGTCATAAAGAATGACTTAAATGGATGCTCAGTTTTAAGTCCTCTGTGTACAAAAGTGCTTTGCTTGCTGCCTTCCAGGTAAAACATGAACCATCACTTCCTCATTATTCTCAGTCCTTGAGTCTGTACTGGCAAACCTCATCCTTTATCTGGAGCTTAAATTTCATATCAACCTATGAATGTGTTTCCCCTTTCAGTTCATTAGTTCATTATTTTTTGCTTGTGCTTCTTGTTGAGTTTCCAGTAATATAATGAGAGAAAGCCAAGAAAACTGTCTGCTGGAGGCATTTCTT
The DNA here is from genome assembly GCF_000695815.1 of Acanthisitta chloris. Taxonomy (NCBI): domain Eukaryota; kingdom Metazoa; phylum Chordata; class Aves; order Passeriformes; family Acanthisittidae; genus Acanthisitta; species Acanthisitta chloris. Next base: position 89,020 of record NW_008673874.1, on the reverse strand, counting down.
TTAATGATTTTGTGTTAGTGTTACTGTGCCCCTGCACAGGATTTATTTGGTATGAAGGCTTTAGAGGAAAACCTCTCCCATGCCCCTGGGCAGAGAAAATACAGTGCTTAATTGCAGTGAGTATTGATGGCTTTTAATTTGGTTCCTAGATGTTAAGAACCAAGTTTCACTTACATCAGTGAAGGAAAAGGGAAGTGCATTTCCCACCTCCCCTTGTCTGCTCTGACTGGAGCTGTGCAGGGCCCAAGGCTCTGGGCTTACAAAACCACTTGCTCAGGGTTTTTCTTCTTATTTAAGTTGAGCATAATGTGTATTTGAAGATCAAATTTCTAGTAATAGAAATAAGGATGAGATCTTCTTTTTTAATACCTGTCATAATTTCCTCAGGTCAGGAAGTGACAGAAGCCTCTCTCTTTCCTTCCTTTAAATGTGTGAGATATTGTAATGGCTTTATCCACCACAGATGGTGATACTATGTTTGTTTTCACTGTAATTCAAATTGTGTTTTTCATGGATTGAAAGTCCTTAAGAGAATATCACAAATCCTGGTGATAAACCTTCATGCAAGATTTCATGTTTATATTTGAGTCAGCTAAAAAAATGTATTTAGCTAATAATCAAATAAAAAGACTCTCAAGAACCAGGCTAGGTAGTACTGGCTGCACATCTGAAGCAGCTTAACTGTTGAACTAATTCCATTACAGGTGCAGAATGAATAATATATGAAGAAATCTGCAGACTTGGTGGATTTGCAGAATGGTATATAGGTATGTTAGGCTAAAATGTGCTGACTGTGGTATAGCTATGATCCTCCCCCGAGATTTGGCATGGTGTGTAGGTAGGATTCAGCTGCAGCAGTGTTCCAGTTCCAGATTGAAGTGACTTTTGAATTGGTTTGACCTGGTAATAAGGCCTTTTCATACTGCTGCACTGGAGGTGCCTGTCTGCAGTTTGTGAAGGCTCTGAAGTGTAGTGTGCTGGACTTTGAGACCTCTGGCATCCCATCACATCCTTGAACAGAGGCATAATTCTGAGCACATTGAGGGTTCAATCAATAAAAGAACTTTCAGCGTCAGCTAGGTATGAAAAGTCACTTGCATGGTGTAGTAATAGAGAATAAAAAACTCATTATGATCTTTGTGATGGTGACTCTCTTGGTCTCGTCATGGGGCTCCAAGGATCTGTTGCAACAGGAAGATGTTTCATAGTATGTTAAGGGGTTGGAATGGAGCTCAGAGATCATCCTGTCCCAAACCCCGGCCCTGGACAGGGACACCTCCCACCAGAGCAGGTTGCTCAAGGCTTTAGCCAACCTGGCTGTGAACACTGCCAGGGTTGGGGCAGCCACAGCCTCCCTGGACAACCTGGGACACTGTCTCACCACCCTCACGGGGAAAAAACCTCTGCCTAAGATATAATCTAAATTTCCCTCTTGGAATTTCTTCCCATTGCTCCTTGTCCTGTTGTCACCAAAATGGGGAATCAAACCCCTTAATACCAACAGAGCATGTTTATTCCAGTGCCACATGCACTGGGGATGCTCCTCCAAGCTGTATCCCATCTATCCAAACTTCTTACTGTTTATACGTATCAGAAAAAAAAAAAGTAGTGCTCATTTGTCACAAGTTACCTAACTCTTATTAATTAGTATTCTATCCTCCACTGGTCAGTGATTCTCTCGCTTCTTGTGCTAATTAGTCACCTCTGAGTCGGTAACTCCTTGCAGGTCTTCTATGGGAAGTTTGGATGGTCTCTGGTCTCTTGTGGTTGTTGAAACAATGTCCCTTTGTGTCTTTTCCATGAACTTTGAGTTTTCCTTCCATGTCTGGTCTTGGCTTAGCTCATTATCTTGTTTGTGATTATAAAGTTCCTTATCTTGGTCTTGGTCTTGGTTGACTTCTGCTGGTTCCTCTGCACTGCTCACAGGTGCTGTGATATGACCTGGTGGGAGGTGTCCCTGCCCAGGGCAGGGGTTGGGGCTGGATGATCTCTGAGCTCCATTCCAACCCCTTAACAGTCTACAAAACAGTAAGACTCTATTACAATGTACACTAAATATTGTGCTGAAGGACGTTCAGGTTTGCAGTTAGAAAATATTGATGGTGAACAGTTGGGTGTGTAGAAAGCTGTTTAACAACATCACTTGTGCTGTGAAGGGCACTCACTAAGTACATGTCTGGGTGGCTTATCACGTGCTGCTTTTCAGAATGAATTAAGAAACAGGCTGTGTGAGATAGCAGCCAGGAAGAGCTGATTTGAGAAATGAAGGCTAGTCTCTTCCTTTTTATTTGCTAGTCATTAATTTGATTCAATAATATATTCTGCTACTGTAAGCTAATTGAATTTTTGCAATATGTGCTTCTGGGAAAGGAGATTCAGTAGGGCCTTTCTTCCCTAATTAACACACCTCAGGGTGAGATGAGGTTCTGGGTGAATGAAGAAACACCCAGACTTGTATGGCAAATATTACTGTGGGTTTTACTGCCAGTAGGTGTCCATGCTGAAAACCAACCCTTCACTTGTGTTAAGTCTGTTGAGTGCCAGTACATCTCTCTATTACATTAAGACCTAGACTGACCTAAACCTAATTTCATAAGGCAAATGCTCCTTTTCTGTGAGGTAGATCCCAGTGTTGAGGTGGGAGCCAGTGTGTGGGTCCAAGGGAATACTGAGCATTGTAGGAAGAAGGGACAGATGCATCTGTACCCCCAAGAAAAGTTGTTAAATTAGCTCTAACACTGACTCAGCCAACAGAGTATCCCAGTGATCAGGTTGTTAGGTGTTCTGGGACAGGTTAACTTTTAGCCTGCTGACACACTCAAGCATTTTCAGAACAGTTTGTGGACTGGGGGTGATTGAGCACCCTGACCAATAGTTCATTCCCTCACTGACTCCTCTCAGAATTTGACAGGAGCTGACTCAGGAGCCAAGAGCTCTTGATTCTCAAGAGCACTGTATGATGGAGCAGTGGTTGTCTGGCAGGCCTTAAGGAATGTAGGTTTACAGATTGTTCAAGCAGTAAATTGTTCTCAGTGTAGCTCTGATTTCTAGAATAGAGAACTAGGAGGATGTAGTGTGTCCGAGAGCTTCGTGGGATGTAAAAATAGAATGTTATGGCTTATATTTTGGATAAAGAGGTTTCTCATAACTTTTGTTCCGAGACATAAAGCATATCAACTGTTTGCTTAGAAAAGTAAAGTTGGGGTGTTTTTTTTTAATGTTGCATATTGGCTCCTTGCCCTCATGGGATTTCGTTTCAGTGACCTTCTATAAATGTCTATCAGAAGATATATTACACTAAAAACTTCAGCCCACGCAGCAATATCTTGTTTCAAGTGACACTGCAATAATGCAGAAAAGATTACAAAAGGAAGTTGAGATTTATTGTGGAAATAGTCATGATTAATGCCAGGCATCAAGGTTTGCTTCAGTGAAAAGTGCATTTTAATCAGTTGGACTGAATAGTCTCCTCATACATGAAACAGGTACAGGAGTTGTTGGTTTTCTTTTTTGAAGGAGAGAGAGCAAATGCAAGTGACCCAAGTTACAAAGTGAAATAATGTGGCAGGAGGCTGCACAGAACCAGAATCATCAAGGCTGGAGGAGACCTCTAAGATCATCAAGTCTAACCATCAACCTGTCACTGCTGCAACCCCTAAATCCTCCAGTGCCAGATCCAGACTTCTCTTAAACACCTCCAGGGATGGTGACTGCACCACCTCCCTGGGCAATATCCCAGTGCCTGAACAACCTAACAGGGAAAAACTGTTGCCTAACATCCTATGCATGGTGTATCTGACATACCTAGCTGACCCCTCTTCCTATTAAGGTGTTAGGGGAGGGTTTCACTGGGACTCACTAGGGCTGTAGCCAAAAGTGAATTGAAGTGAGATAGGTCTTTTCTTAAAGTGGCAATATATGGTTAAAAGCTATAAAAAAGTAAGCTATTCTTTCTCATTCTCTGAATTGAATGCTTTAGTGGTTTGCTAATTTTAATTTGAACTAACATTTTTCCAGTCAAGCTTGTTGTCCATTATTTAAATCTTTTTTTTTTTTTTTTAATGAAGAATCAGAGAGGCAAAACTGGAGTAGACTGGGTGTCATTATTCAGTGTTAAACTATTTCTACCAAGTTCCTCAAAGAGTAGTCATGTATCATAGTATCAAAGTATGTTAAGGGGTTGGAATGGAGCTCAGAGATCATCCAGACCCAACCCCCTGCCCTGGGCAGGGACACCTCCCACCAGAGCAGGTTGCTCAAGGCTTTAGCCAACCTGGCTGTGAACACTGCCAGGGTTGGGGCAGCCACAGCCTCCCTGGGCAACCTGGGACAGTGTCTCACCACCCTCACAGCAAAAACTTCTGCCTAAGATCTCATCTAAATATCCCTCTTTCAGTTTATACGCATTTCCTGTGAAGTACAAACTACTGTCAATTCAGTTTTCTTTTGCATATACCTTTTGCTCTCCTGGTTTCTTTGCATCCAGTTGAATGGCATTGTAGGTATCTTCCTTTGGAAGTTAGCAGCCTGAATTTCCTCATGAGTTGAGCAGTAGGGAAGTGACTGAAGTGAGAAAATGTGGAGAACAGAACAAGAAATCACTGCGAAATCTAATCCCACAAAAGAGAAAGATAAATTGGAGCAGAAAGAAGAATACAA
>NW_008673874.1:38034-84324 GCF_000695815.1 Acanthisitta chloris | reverse complement strand
GACTCCTGTTTGCTTCTGCCAAAACTGCATATGAACAGAGAAGAAAAATCTCACTCTTTTCATGATTAAAAAGAAGTGCTGAAATACAGGCTATGCTCTTTAATCTCTGATGGAAACTTAGCGGTAGTTCTCCTTATCTCTTCAGCCACATCCATAGTTTTAATGGAACTGGAGGGCAGATGAATATTACTTAAACAAAACATGTCTTACAGCCCACTTGGAACTTCTGCCAAAGGCATTCTGTTTCCAGAGAGTTTGCAGTTGCCTGAGGAGAGGTGCAGAGAGGCTGGGGAGGTGGAGGTGTGGGGATTGGAATCTGTGTACATATGTTGTGACAGTGAAGGATTGCTACTGGCACTACCACATTCAAACACTAAATATTCCATTGAGGACTATAGACACAGATAAGGGAGTCAAAAGTTCTAGTCTTAGTTGCATGTTAGCTGGATCTTGAGACTCTTGGATCAGTCAACTGTGTCATCAGTGGAAGAGGCTGTTATTAGTCTTATTTCTCATCATGAGGTTAAGAAGATTGCTAGACATCAGGTTGTGTTGTTTTTCTCTTCAATTTGATTTTGCCAGTGTGCAGCATCTGCAGCTCCCTGTGATTGCTTGGAAACAGGTGCTTAATTCTGATATTTCTTCATCAAGTGTCAGTATTGTTATTGATCATAGCTGTAGCAGGGGTAATAAATAGCTCTTCATAATTATATCAGGCAGTGAGCTTCATATTGCACAGTAGATAATACTAGATGTAGGTAAAGTTAAAGAATTTGCTAATAAACTAAATTTCATCTCCTTTCTGCATGATTTTAAGATGGAGTGAGGGAGGGTAGCAGTCATGTGAAGGCATTTGTTAAATGACAGGGTTCACCCTCCTGTGGGAAAAAAGGAGAGAAGCAACAGGATGAGAACAGGCTTTGTAAAAGAGATTTCTGCAGGATTGGGAAGCTGATATGTAATCCTGGTAGATAATATTAGGAGAGTTGGCTGCTGCTGGGAAAGGTGATCCTGATTGTACACTGAGATAGGCACTGTAGGAGACCAGCACAGATGAAACAGTGGAAGCATGTTGGGATGAGCAGAAAGGTGAAGGTGCAACCCTGAAGGGTAGGACTTGGGAAGTACCACTGTGCTTCAGTGGCTAGTCAGGGAGCACAAGTGTGGCTTAGGTCTCCAGCTACTGGGAAACACAAAGCAGGTGTAGACTGCTAAATGCTACTGGTGTCCTGTATGGAATTGTTTCTCTCAGCTACAGTCACACACTGGAGCAAGTGCAGAGGAGGCCATGAAGCTGATCAGAGCACTGGAGCATCTTCCCTATGAGGACAGGCTGAGAGAGTTGGGGCTGTTCAGCCTGGAGAAGAGAAGGTTGTGTGGAGACCTCAGAGCACCTGCCAGGAGCTGAAGGGGCTCCAGGGAAGCTGCAGAGGGACTCTTGGTTAGGAACTGCAGGGACAGGACAAGGAGCAATGGGGAGAAATTGAAAGAGGGAACTTGAGATGAGATCTTAGGCAGAAGTTTTTTCCCTGTTCTGGTGGTGAGACAGTGTCCCAGGTTGCCCAGGGAGGCTGTGGCTGCCCCAACCCTGGCAGTGTTCACAGCCAGGTTGGCTAAAGTCTTGAGCAACCTGCTCTGGTGGGAGGTGTCCCTGCCCAGGGCGGGGGTTGGGGCTGGATGATCTCTAAGGTCCATTCCAACCCCCTAACATACTATGAAACTATGGTCTCATGGAACTGATTTTGTGTCTTTCAGTCACTGAGCTCTCAAATGTTGGCAAAAGCCTGTGTTAATTCTTAGAGGTTGGATTTGTACCTTCACTTTTCACAGTCAGATAAATTCTTAATTTCTGAGCTCAGGATTCTGACTGCTACAGTCAGGTGTCAGTGTCTGTTTTTGACAAGGAATTGGCTTGAATTGAAAAGATGGGGACAACAGAATTACTCTTTATCTGTTGGTTCTTCTTGTTTAGAATTAACTTCTCCCCTCTGAGAAATTTTCCTAATCTTAATAGGCATAAGTGTATAACTGTGCAGTGCTGTGATTTGACATAATGATGTGTCATCACACTGAGGCTTTAAGTTCCATGCTTTTTTTTATACTCCCTCCCTGCCAAGACTTGATATTTTAAAGCTGTATAAAATACTTGCTCTCAACACCATCTGAGAGACTTTAAATGTCTCAATGGGTGATTTGCTGCATTTCCATGCAGATAAATCCTGTGCAGCCATGAACCTGAAGAGTGCTGATTTTCAGAGTATAAAATCATGGAACACACTTGTTCCAAAAGAGCTGCTTATTTATGCAGGTTAAAAAATTCCTGCTTTGCAGTGCAGAACTAATTGGACATCAGACTTCCTCTGTAGTTCCATTCAGTGAACTTCTCAAGAGGATATGAGACTGAGACTACAGGAGCTTCTATTTGAGATTTAAGTGGCTGGGGATGAGAAGAGCTTCAGGTCCTAGGTGTACCGTGTTGACAAGAGGTGTTAATGTAGTGCAGTCATCCCTGTGCCCTGCTGATGGATTCCACAACACGTGACTGGAAGTAGAATCATAGGATGGTTCCATGTTCTGTTCAGGTGTCTATTATATGACAAGAGATCAGTATTTTATGACTCACCTTGCCTGAAGGGTTTCTTTTTTCTTTTCCTTTCAAAAGCAAAATAAAACAACCAGCACCATAAAACCCAACTGGCTTTAAACTCTCCTAAATTGTCCATTCCCAAACTGTTCACCTGCAAATAGCCAAAGTAGGATTTGGGGTTTTTTTTGTTCAGTTGGTGGGTTTTGTTGTCTTTTTAAAGGTTCTCTTCGCTCTGGTTTTCATTCCAGGCTCCTCCTTTTTGACAGGTTTGTGCAGTGCTTTTTTTCATGCATGAGAGCACATTTCTGAGACTAGAGTGCATGGCAGAGGTGTTACATGACCTTTATGGTCAGGGCTGTGATTCTTGTATTTCTCTTGAAGATTTCCAGGACTTCCACAGTGCTTTTCAGTCGAAGCAAAATCCTTTGATGCTTTGGAAAGCAGCTGCAGCTTAGGCACAGTGTGGTGAGAGAATGTTTGGGGGGGAACCCCAAACCAAGGAAACAGTTTTGTCCTGCAGGTGTTGTATGTTTGCTGACATTAAATGCATGTTGACTATTCTTTAGTACTATCTGAACTATTTAGGTTTTTCTAGTATCTATTTAGGTTTTTCTAATATCTCTAAGCAAACTTGATAATGCTTATTTTGAAACATTCTTAACCTTTTGCCTTTTCCAACACAGTCTTTAACTCAAGCATGTTCCTAACTCTCTTTACATTAATTCATAGTGATGTCTACTGTGAAGCATCTGGTTTTATCCTCTTAAATTAAGCCTCATTTGTGAGACTAATAGTCTGATATTATCCCAGCAGTTTCTTGACTCCATTGCCTTAAATCCTGTTCTGAGCTTTGGTGTGCCTCACCAGTTCAGTGTAATCTCTCTTCTATTTCCAGGTTTCTCTATTGCTAGTTATATATATTATATATTTAAATGCCCTGGAAAAGCAAATGATGCTTTAGCTATTGAAAAGGCCAAATAGTTTTGTGGTTTCCCACATCCAATTTATGATGCGACTTCTGGGGTGTGGATGTAACAGACACTGGGATATGATCATCTGCATTCACTGCCTCCTTGACCTGTGGTAAAATTGAGGTGTCACTCAGCAGCTCTGGCCTGAAGCTGCTGCTAAGTCAAGGAGTCAGCTGTGAGTCAATTAAATCCTTGAGGCTTCTGCTGGAATTGGCAGTAACAGCGCAGCTGACACTTATTTCTCTGCACTGTGTTGGAAAAGGGATGACTTTTCCTGAGCTGGTGCTCGGAGTGCTGCAGGCTGAGCCCCAGCACTGAGCAGCTTACAGACCAGCTCACATCTCAGCCAAAGTTTCACTTCTCTTTCTTTGGCTCCAGTGGCCGAGACAATCTTCTAATACACTTTGCTACACTAAGACCAAAGTTTGGAAGTTTTGTGCCTAAGCTCAGACACTAGGGCACTCTTAAAGAGCTGTATTCCTTCAGAAGATGCAGAAGGGCCCCTTAGGTGGCCATTTGTGGGGGAATAAAGCCACCTGGTATAAATCAGTTCCTGAGCTTGTGCTGAGCATTTACTCTAGAGATGTTGGCAGTGTGTTCTGGAAAAGGCTGCTGAGTGCAGCACTGTTACAGCTTCACAGAGTTGAAGCTGCCAGGAACCATTACAGCTGTTTGGGCAATGTTGTCTTGTTCTCAGATCAGCTGATCTGCCCCAAGAATACTGCAAGAAGTTGGGGAAGCTGAGAATGCTCCATGGATTCAGGCAGGGCACAACAGCACAGGTCCTGTATCTTGATTCTGCCAGGAAGACTTGATTCTTCCAGTCTAAATTATTTGCCTGTGTGGTGTTTTTTGGGCAAGAATAAAACAATAGATTGTACTTTTACATGACCATAAAGAAACCCAATTTGTTTTCTTAAAGGTGTGGGGGTATACTTGAATTTGCTTAGTGTATTGAGTCTCCCCATAAACATGTTACTTCTGAAGAGGAAGTGATATATAATTCAAGTTCAGGCAATTTATTTGATTGTACCACATTTTAACACCTTTAGAAGTTCTATTCATTAGTGCTATTTCGCTGCTTTACTGAAAGCACTGCAGAAAGCAATTAATTATTTCCTGTCCATGTGAAGCATGAAGAACCATTTCAGTGGCTGTAGAGGGGAACATCAGTAACTATAAAAGGAACAATGAAGACTTTTAAAATTTTCATCCATGGAAAGGCAGACTAAAAATTTCATAAGCTGTTTGAAAGCTTCTACTACTGTGTATTTTCATGCAGCTGCCTCAGTGTGGCATTTGGAGTGAATTGCTTGATACAGAATTTCTTATACAGGTTTCATTTCTGTTGTCACATATATCTGATAAACATGCATTTACAGAGGGCTTAAAAACCAAAACCCCCTCAAAATAACCATGCCTTTACAGGGCTTGTGATTATTCCATGTCAAGTCTATGTCCACACTTGGCAGTGCTGGTGGCACAGCTCAGTGTGAGCCAACAGTGTGCACAGGTGGCCAAGAAGGCCAAGGGCACCTTGGCCTGGCTCAAGAACAGTGTGGCAGCAGCACTAGGGCAGTGTCATCCCCCTGGACTGGGCACTGGGGAGGTCCCAGCTCAGTGCTGTGCTCAGCTTTGGGCACTCACTGCCCAAAGGCCATTGAGGCGCCCAGCCAAGGGCAAGGAGGGCAGCAAAGGGCTAGAGCACATGAGGAAGGGCTGAGGGAGTTGGGTTGGTTAGCCTGGAGAAAAGGCTCAGGGGTGACCTCATGGCTCTCTGCAACTCCCTGACAGGGGTTGGAGAGAGGGGGGGGATGTGTGTCCTGCCATGGCTGCAGGGAGAGGATAGAGGGAATGGCCTTGAGCTGAGACAGGGCAGAGTCAGAGGAGATATTAGGAGAAATGTTTTTCCTGTTAGGGTGTTCAGCCACTGAAATATTGCCCATGGAGGTGGTGGAGTCACCATCCCTGGAGGTGTTTAAGAGGCATCTGGATTTGGCACTGGAGGATCTGGTTTAGGGGTTGCAGCAGTGACAGATTAATGGTGGGGTCTTGATGATCTTAGAGGTCTCCTCCAACTTTGATGATTCTTTGTCCAAGGCAACAAGTCTGATGTTGGAGGTGGAGAAAGAAGAATCTCTGTAATCTGTGTCAGCAGTGAATCATCTCAATTCCCTCATCTTTTGGGCATCATGTCTCCCTTGGTTAGCCAGACATTTAGATTTTGCAGTTGTAACTCCATGTTCCTCCAGCTATGGACAGATATGGATAAAAGACTGTTGGTTCCCCTACCCTAGTCATGGAAAAATACAGCAATATGTTTAACCAAAGGTGGCAAAGATTTTCGCAGACAACTATACCTCTATGTAACAAGTTAATATTGCCTTTAAAACCCCCAACACTGCACTAATGGCAAGAACTGTGCTGCCAAAACTCTAGACAGATCAGATCATGTATTTACATTTTTTATCCGTTTCATCCTAGCTGTGTCTTTTGTAGGCAACAGTAGGGACAGGCTTCACATTCTTTTGGGTTTGCAAGATTCATCTGTGGCAGTGGGGATTTCCTCCCCATAAATCAGAGGGTAATTCAAAGTCAAGCACTGTCCAAGACATGGTCATTATTTCCTGTAGACTTAAATTGTGGTGCTGTGATTTCAGGCTGCTGAGGCTGACAACCCTGTTGACTTAGGAGCCATGTGATTATTGAGAGTCACCTCCAAAAAAGTCAAGATTTCTTTCTTTATTCACTTTACAAATAAGCATGTTCAATGTTTTGAAATGTTCCAGCAAAGAGAGAATTATGCAGTGCCTTAGCAAACTACAAACCAGTAGGTGCATCAAACACTATTCTTGTGCTCAGCTTGTATCTTTGAGGTTTTTTTGGTGTCATCTCTTTAATACATTGTACTGTCTCATTAGACTTTAAAACATATGAATGGAATTATTTAGAGAGTATTCAAGGAGTTTATATAAGAATGTCCTTGAGTTCAGTTGGACTAAAGAGCCTGTGTTTATGCCATTCAGGTCATCTTGTTCCAAGTGTGGTACAAATACTTTATTGAGGAGATGGAGCCTCAGCAACACCTCTCGCCCCTGCCCCCATCTGAAATATTAATCGTGCTCTCTCTTTGATGAAGTTGAAGAATCAGGTGCTCTCCTTCCTTGCTTGTGGTACTGAATGCAGAATAACCTATTTGACATGCTGAGACATTCTGAAATTCTTCCTGGAATTATAAGAGGGAAGAATAGAATCCCAGAATGGTTTGGATTTGAAGGGACCTTCAAGATCATCTCATTCCACCCCCTGCCATGAGCAGGGACACCTTCCACTAGACCAGGTTGCTCCAAACCCCATCCAACCTGTCCTTGAACACTCCCAGGGATACCTAACTCTCCCACAAAGGATAAGCTCCTCCAATCAATCCTTTTAACTATTTTTCCTGTGTTATGGTATTTTCTAACTTCAAGCCGACTTGTCAGTTTGGAGTTATCCTCTTAACCCTAAATGCTAATTTTTTTTCGATTATCCCTAAACCAAAAACTAAAAGTGAAGTCACAGTTGCTCAGTTGGATAGTTGGAAAGCATTTTGTTGTCAAGTGCTGTGAGTTTATGCAATGAGTGAACAGTCTTTGAGGATTGGAGTCATCTCAATAGTAACTGCCCTCTTGCTGCTTTGAGGGCCAGATAATAAAAATAGCATCAGTTAGCAAGATCCTGAAATCAGAATTGTCAGAGGTACCAGAAGGTACCTGCTATCATTTAGGCACAGTGAGGACATGCTGGGACTCACAGGTGGCTTCTTAGCAAGTCAGTGTCCCATAGCTTCCTCTCAGCTGCCATTGTTGCTACCTCATCCAACTCGGAGAAAGATGCTCTTATTCCAAGCTGATGGAACCTGAATCCCCCTCATCCAGAAAAATAGCTTCCCTTTTATGGGGCAAACTTCCCTTTACAGCCTTTTGCAACTGTTTTTTTGGTGATGAGGTTTGGGTTTGGTTGGTTTTGACCTAGGGGGAATGCTGCTTCAACAAGAATAGTGCTGGAATTCTTGTTTCATCTTCCAATAGCATCACCATGTCCAAGCCTTGTTTGGCATCAAGAAGAAAAGCTCCTGAGACTGCTTGGAACTTGGAAAATAGCACTTTTAATAGTTTCAAGAAAACACTGTTATTCATATAGAGCCATAAAGGGTCTGTACAGCTAAAGTATTCATCAGGGGCTAAAAACCTATCCACATTCTGACTGTGCTTCCTACATGTTCCAGTCAGATCAAGCACTGCTCCTGTGGTTTCAGCATCGATGCTGGTGAAAGCTATGTGGAGTCAAATAGATTTCAAGCATGAATTTAATCTCCAGCTGCTTGTGCCGCTGCTTCTCTTCTGCTGGCAGGAGTTTATATATACCCTGTTCATCTACTCTGCCTTGAGAAAGTGAATTGTGTAACTGCAGTGGTCACTGCTGGGATGGAAGCACTTCTCAGAGGAAGCGTTTTGCTGGATCTCAGGAAAATTGCATTTTATTTATCAGATTTATTGTAGACTTGATGGTAAAATCCAATAATATTAAAAAACCTGAAGCAAGCAGAACCCCCTGAAGGCTCTATTGCTTCCTTATGTGCTGCTCGAAGAGTGTTATTAAAACTTCACTCTGTAGTGAATTATAACTTTTGTAGAGAAAAAAATAGAAAAATGTTTACAAAAGCTCCAAAGAGCTTCTATGATTCTGTGAATATTTGGCTGTTTACAGGTAAATTCCTTGTTTCTTTGGGCCAAAAGAGCAAGTGAGTTTGGCAATACTCCAGACTAGCGTGTTTTTTCCCTGCGCACCAGTTTTTTTTACTTGGAATATTTAATAGAATCATAGAACCTTAGGGGTTGGAATGGACCTCAGAGACCATCCAGCCTCAACCCCCTGCCCTGGGCAGGGACACCTCCCACCAGAACAGGTTGCTCAAGGCTTTAGCCAACCTGGCTGTGAACACTGCCAGGGCTGGGGCAGCCACAGCCTCCCTGGGCAACCTGGGACAGTGTCTCACCACCCTCACAGCAAAAACTTCTGGCTAAGATCTCAATTTCCCTCTTGGAATTTCTCCCCATTGCTCCTTGTCCTGTCCCTGCAGTTCCTAACCAAGAGTCCCTCTGCAGCTTCCTTCTAGGCCCCCTCCTTGCAATGAACAATACAAAATTTTACCACCTTAACGAGAATAACTTTTTCCACTGTAACCTAATGAGTTTATATTTGCATCTAAGTCCTGAAACTTTCCTGTGAATGGTAGCTACTAGTGTTTCATCAACTGTGTGGTGATAAAGCTTTTACTAGTTTTGTCCCAAGTGCCAGTCCAAGACAGCATACAGGAAGTATCTTGTGTTCCTCCTGTGTTCAGTTGAAATATGGCTGAGAGGAACAGAGTTATTTCCAGAGAACAGAAAATGTCTCTCTATGTGCATCAAAGCATTCCTAGGGGTCTTGGTGCTAGAAACAAACATATATCTGTTGTGAAATACCTTTGTGCTAGGCATGTAAACTTCCATGGTTGTCTTAACTTGCCAGATTTAGTAAGACATCACAGATGTTTTCTGCTTCATGCTAATATTCTTTACGTTGTAACTTTCTTTCCTTAGCAGTTTGAAGGCTTGCAAAAGGCAGCCTTCCTGAGTGGTACACCTGTTTCCAGTAAAGCAAGGCTAAGATTTAACTTCTAATACAACTTCTTTATCATACCCTGTATTTTGTGCATATATTTCTTTATGTACAATTGATGTTATATGACTAGATGTTAATTGATATTAGATGATCCAAAGCAGGCAATGAAGGTGGTAAAGGGTGTTGGGGGAAGCCATGTGAGGAGTGGTCACTTGGTCTGTTCAGCCTGGAGAAGAGGAGACTGAGGGGAGATGTCATCACTGTATGCAACTTCCTCACAGTGTAGGAGCAGCACTGACCTCTGGCAGCCAGTGACAGGACCCAAGGGAATGGCTTGAAGTCGCATCAGGGAAGGTTTAGGTTGGGTATTAGGAAAATTTCTTCCCCCAGAGGTGTTTGGGCACTGAACAGCTCCCCAGGGCAGTGATCACAGCCCCAAGCCTGACAGAGCTCCAGGAGTGTTTGGCCAATGATTTCAGGCACAGGGTGGGTTGTTGGGGTGCCCAGTGCAGGACTGGGGTTGGACTTGATGATCCTTTTGGGTCCCTTCCAGCTCTCTATATTCTGTGATTCTGTGATTAGAGTGAAAATTTTTTAAAGTCTGTGTGTGTCTATTTCAGCTCTGAGTGGTTTTATCCCTCCCCTTTGCTAAAAGCAGAGAGATCCATGATAACAAATACCTTCTGGCACCATAACAAAGCTTATTTTCTCAGCAGAGAAGGGAATGCCATGAGTACATGCTGTATCAGTGTATAAAAGGTGTGTTTGCCAGTGATGTTGGATATGAATCTGGCACCAATAGGTCTCAACCAGACAGAAAATTAGCACTTGTCTAAATTGTGGAACAAGGGTTTACTAGTAAACTTGAATTCTAGCTTTGTAAAGTGGCTGTACCTCATAAAGCCCAAGGAAATAATAGATCCTCACTTGGTCTATGGGCTTCTGAGGTATTTTCAGGTATTCCAGGGAATGAGTTTTATATTTTGTCCTCATGTACTGGATTGCTATCCAGAGTGGGTGCATTCAGGTGTTTAGGAATGCCTGCCCTTGGGTTGATGCCTAGTGTGTTAAGAGTCACAAAATGCCAGTAGAGAGGCATTTTAATATCTTGCAATTATCTAGGCTAGATATTTATTTTTTTACTGCCCAGCTGAAAGAACAGAAAAATACTGACTAAGTTTTACCAGAAGAATAATCAGACATCCAGCAGTAAACATCAGTGTGGGCCAGAGGAAAGCACAGAGGAGACCTCCTGGGGGATAAAGTCTGTTTACAATGACATTGGTCTGTGTTCCTCCTGGGTCATAATAACAGCGGAAGGTCTGTTTGTTTCTGAAAATGGATGCAATAAGTTCTACTTGTGCTTTAACTTCTTTGGAGTACTCTGGTTTGTCTGGGACATAGGAGCACTGGAATGAGAAATCAAAGTGACGGGTTATAATGGATACTCTCATACAAAGTCTGTAGTTAAATCAGATTGAGTAAAACCACCATGCCACTATTGACCAAATCTTCCATGGTTTGGCATCCCTAGAGATTGTCTTGGCTTCCTTATGTCCACAACACATTTTACTTTGGAGTACTCTGGTTTGTCTGGGACATAGGAGCACTGGAATGAGAAATCAAAGTGACGGGTTATAATGGATACTCTCATACAAAGTCTGTAGTTAAATCAGATTGAGTAAAACCACCATGCCACTATTGACCAAATCTTCCATGGTTTGGCATCCCTAGAGATTGTCTTGGCTTCCTTATGTCCACAACACATTTTACACCTTAGAGATCATCCAGACCCAACCCCCTGCCCTGGGCAGGGACACCTCAGAGCAGGTGCCAACCTGGCTGGGTTGGGGCAGCCACAGCCTCCCTGGGCAGCCTGGGACAGTGTCTCACCACCCTCACAGGGAAAACCTCTGCCTAAGATCTAATCTAAATTTCCTTCTTTCAATTTCTCCCCATTCCTCCTTGTCCTGTCCCTGTAGTTCCTAGCAAAGGAAGAGTTCCTAACAAAGAAACATTTGCCATGCTTCCCTGTTTCTGTCAGTGTGTCTGTGCCCCCAGTCTGCAGATTTACAGATTGGAGTAATACTGTTGGAAACCAATAACATTTGTGCTGAAAAAAAACCCTGCAGTCTTTGAGACTGTCACTTCACTATGACAGTGCCAAGCTCCAATTCCCAGCAGAGCTTCTAGGCATTGCCACACCAGGAATATGTTAGTTGTGCAGAAGTTCACACTGGCTTGTTGGTGTGCAGGAGAATGGAGTTGTTTCACTATGTGGCTCTAACTAGGAGAAAAATACAGCAACCCTGGTTCTTGGAGGTTTCCTACTTGGCCTTGTAACACAGAACTATTTTGACCTGTAGTAACAATGCAGAGTTAGTCAGTCTTCAGTGGGAATGCTGTTAGACTTTGAAGCACTAATTTATTTCTTTTGTTGTTCTTAACCTTTATTTCTGTAATATTATATTGCATATATAATAATGTTTATGTGTATTAAACTGGAAACTGGCCAAGGCAGAGGTGGGGATTGTTCCTGATCTGAAAGCTTGTCCTTGCAGTAATGCAAATAGGTAGGAAATCAACCTCCTCTTGCAGTGAACAAGACTCTTGTTCCCACCTACAGTGGATAATTTCTGCTTTGCTGCTTCATTGCCTGTAGCTTTCTCTGAGATAGTAGCTATAAAGATAGGCATTAGCTAGAAAAATTCTCTTCAGCTAAAGTGCTGAAGGATTGCATTGTGTGAATGCTCTTAGGCTTGCACTGTGTGAAGCTCTTATCTGTGTAAATTGGACGGTAGGGTGGGACTTGATGGCCTCAGAGGTCTCCTCCAACCTTGATGATTCTATGATTCTACATTCTTTAAGAAGATGAGCACTTGTAGTCAGAGCATATTTGTTCTGCATTCTGAAAGCACTTCAGGCTTGGGCTTCCAAGATCTAAATTTTACTTTCTCCCCGTTCGAGAGTTGAGCTGGATTAAGGCCTCTGAAATACTTGTGAGCTTGGAACTAGGCTGAACCTGACCTACCTCGGGGCAGGGGGGACCTGCAGGAGCACTTCTGCTTTTGGAGAAACAGGCCTAAAAATGCTGAGCTCTCTGCTGATTCCCAAGCAGCAGCACTGGCAGGAGCAAAAGGCTAACACCCTTCACTTTTCCCTTCCCTAATCTTTCACAGACTTCTAAAGCCAAGTGAATGTTGTGCACCCACATTTCTGTCCCACCCATGGGCTGCACTCTTCCTCTGCCAGGCCAAGGGGCCTCTGCCACAACACCAGCACCTCTGCCCTGCACAGGTGCTTCCTGCAGTGCCACTGAGTGCAGGTTTCTGCCACACCAGCCAGAAATTACTGCAGATCAAACTGAAGACAAATGAGTTTTCCATGTCTTCCAAAATCACTGATTTCTTACTTCTTTTTGTCTAAAATGTGCATCATGTTGCCAACAGACCCTCATTTCCCCTTTCACTGCTTTCTTTACTCCCTACTTCATATCATACACTGAAAATGCAAGTAAAATTGGGATTTGTGCTCTTACTTTGGATGGTTTTTAACTTCAGGGCTCTTATGTGAGAATTCAACATGAACCATAGCTTATAAACTATTTGTTCCAATTGGCCTTCAACTTGGAGACTTGAATATTTTAAAATGTTCATAAATGTTATGTATTCATGCTGGAGTAATTCCTTAAGTATTAACTTTATGTTTGATGTAATGTTTAAAATAAAATCCAAAACTATGTCATTTCTGGAATGTTTTAAAAAAAATGCTTTGGTCTAAGTCCAGGCATTAACTTGTGATGAACAACTGCTCTTACTGTGCTGCTAGGTTTAAAAACCATCACCCCTTCTCCTCAGAGGTGTTACCTAGTACCAGAGAGTGAGCATGTAATCTGTGTTGCAAGTACCTTAGCATTTCTGCTCAGCGTATCTTCGTTATCGTACAGCATCACCTCTTGTCCTGAGGCTGTCAGATTAACCCACACCTGGAGACAGGGGTAAGGGAAGCTGTCCCCATCCTCTGAGTCTTCACTGCTTGGGCAGAGAGCTCTGTCCTTAATGTTGACTTTGAGTAGCTTGCACACAGCTTCTGTTGTCCAAACACTACAGAAACAAAACAAAAATGTTTTCCCTGTTAGGGTGTTCAGGCACTGGAATATTGCTCAGGGAGGTGGTGGAGTCACCAGCCCTGGAGGTGTTTAAGAGGCATTTGGATCTGACACTGGAGGATCTGGTTTAGGGGTTACAGCAGTGACAGGTTAAGGGCTGGACCCAATGATCTTAGAGGTCTCTTCCAACCTTGATGATCCCATGAGTCTAAGAAAAATTACTATGAGGTTTAACTTTTGGTGGTGTTTGGCAGTGCACTACACTTGATGCCTCAGAGATATGTTGAATGATTTCATTCAGTAGGCCTCAGAACTCAGATCAATTCCCATGTTTTTCCCCCTTCCCCTTTTCATTATTGCATGGCTCTTTTGTATGAATAAGTAGAAGGATTTTGTCTGGCAAAAGTTAATTTTATGCTGTTGCTTATCCCTTTTTCTCAAGACTTACTCATCTGTTATTGATAACACAGTAAACTTTTGCTCAAAACCATACACAAGTTAAACACTAGTCTCACTCCAGTTCTTATGAAACAAATCTTTTTACATGCATCTGTCTGCTGTAACATAATCTGGAGGCTTCAAAATACTGTTTTAAAGAGAATGTTTCTCAAACAGTTCTGGGATGAGAGATGCTCAAGGAAGAAGAATGAGGTGCATATTCTTGCTTTCTCTATCAAAATCTTCAGGTATGAACAAGTGAGCTGCACTCTGTGTCTTGTTACTTTGATTTTTTGCAAATTGATTTTGTCTGTGGAGGCAGAACCTGCAAAATGAAATTAAAGTGTGGGTAATAGTAACTCCTTCAGCATTCATTGTATTCTTCAACACTGGTGACCTCCTGGTTCTCTCCAGCTCCCTGACAGGGCTTGGAGAGAGGTGGGGGATGTCTCTCCTGCCATGGCTGCAGGGAGAGGATTAGAGGGAATGGCCTTGAGCTGAGACAGGGCAGAGTCAGAGGAGATACTTGGAGAAATTTCTTTACTGTTTGCACTGGAATATTGCCCAGGGAGGAGGTGAAGTCACCATCCCTGGAGGTGTTTAAGAGGCATCTGGGTCTGACACTGAAGGATCTGGTTTAGGGGTTACAGCAGTGACAGGTTAAGGGTTGGACTCGATGATCTTAGAGGTCTCTTCCAACCTTGATGATTCCATGATTTGCTGTGGCACACTGGGTTGTTGAAGGTGCTAATTCCTTTTTATGGTTGATTTGGAAGTAAGATATAGATTCTCCAGTGAACAATTTTACCATGACTTCTGTTGCTCTAGGTTTAATAGCTTGATTAAACACAATACTCTCCTGCACATGGAAAAGCTTTTTAAAACTGTTTTTATTTATGCAAGACTTGGCTTTCCATTGTTAACCTCTGATAAGCATGGGGTTTTTTTTTTGACTGTACATGTTTCCTCAGTAAATGTTTTGGTTTACTCTTGTTTAGCCCTGAGGAAAATCATTTCCCTTTTCTTGTGCTTACTTGGAAGTGCTGATTACTTCTTGGCTCTCTTCTTCTGTCTCACATCCTTATGGGCTCTTTGAGAGCACATTGCTTATGTATTGTACAATGTAAAAACATATCTATTTTATCACTGTTTTAATAATTGTATTTGATATTGACAAGAAAAAAAATAGCTTTGTTTCATAAACATAAATGGCTGTTATTACCTCTTATTGTAAGTTGGCACCATGGTGACCGCAATAAAGAAGTATATCATCATGGAGCATGCCACCATTCCCAGCCCCAGGCACATGGCTCTGGTCTCCCCTCGCTTCTGTGCAGTCACCAACTTCTTCCCCAACATGGTTTAGAGTTGTGAAACTTGGACAAACTCTTTTGGGTATAAAATAAAATAAGAAAGGAGAGGGAAAACATGACAGTTAGTGCAGCTGTGTGACACGTTTCTGTATTCCACGGAGGAGCAGATACATTTGTAGAAAAAATAGAATGAAAAGAAAGAAGTTACTGTGTTATGTGTCATCACTTGACTCCATTTTTCTTTCTTAATTTAGCATATAGTACTTTAACAAGTGCATGTGTGTGTAAGCTAGAAAAGCCTTATAACTTTTGGGGAGAGTTCTGTCAACAGTTCAATTGTACTCAGTCACAATTCAGCCTGTTTTATGCTACTGCTTCTCTGAAGTAATAGATATTGTATCATAGTATGTGAAGGGGTTGGAATGTCACTTAGAGATGATCCAGCCCCAACCCCCTGCCCTGGGCAGGGACACCTCCCACCAGAGCAGGTTGCTCAAGGCTTTAGCCAACCTGGCTGTGAACACTGCCAGGGTTGGGGCAGCCACAGCCTTCCTGGGCAACCTGGGCCACTGTCTCACCACACTCACAGGGAAAAAACTTCTGTCTGATATCTCACCTAAATTTTCCTCTTTCAATTTCTCCCCATTGCTCTTTGTCCTGACACTGCTGTTCCTAAATAATTATGAGTGATGTACAGGATTGAATTATAAACGGGCTAACTGTTGAGTGTTTATCCTTCCTGGCTGGCCTTCAGGATGGTGTGGTTCCTGACTAAATCCACCTGTGTTGAGACTAAAGTAAGACAAGCACAAACCAAAGCTAGAAAATAGGCCTGTCAGGTTATCTTCTCTGCAGAGAGGGACCTGGGGGTCCTGATGGACAACAAGCTGTCCATGAGGTAACAGTGTGCCCTTGGGCTAAGAAGGCAAATGGGATCCTGGGGGGCAATGGGAATAGCATCACCAGCAGCTCAGGGAGGTGATCCTGCTCAGCTCTGGTGAGGCACAGCTGGAGTGCTGTGTCCAGTTCTGGGCTCCTCAGGACAAGAGGGACATGAAGCTCCTGCAGCAGGTCCAGGGGAGCACAACAAGGATGACTGAGGGCCTGGAGCATATCACTGATGAGGAAAGGCTGAGGGAGTTGGGGCTGTTCAGACTTGAGAAGAGACAACTCAGAGGGACCTCATTAATGTATACAAGTATCTAAAGCAGGTGTCAAGGAGATGAATCAGACTCTGCCCATTGGTGCAAACCAATAAAGCAAGAGGTAACAGTGAAAACTGATGCCCGGGAAGTTCCACCTGAACACGAGGAAGAACTTCTTTCCTGTGCTGTCACTGAGCACTGAACAGATTGCCCAGAGAGGTTGTGGATTCTTCCTCACTGGAGGTATTCAAGAACCATCTGGACACAATCCTGAGTCATGTGCTCTGGGATGGCCCTGCTTGAGCAGGGAGGTGGGACCAGATGACACACTGGTCCCTTCCAACCTGACTGATTCTGTGATTCTGTAAGGGGCTGGTTACCAGCTGCTCCAGGCTAGCAGAGCTGTGGTGTCACTGGTAGGACCAGGCTCAATTGGGTGAAAGATGAGATAGCTTTCAAAGCTGTCAGCTTCAGCTCCTTAAAGGAATGGACAGGAATATAATCTGAATGTTGCTTTCTTTGCTATTTGTTCTGTTTTTCACTGGTAAAGTGATCCACTTTGGTTGTTTAATGATCAAAGGAAAAAATATTTGAACAATGACGTGTTACTGTTTTGAGACTGCTAAAACGTCTGAATGTTAGTGCTCTTAGCAATAAAAATATAGACATCTGGGGACAGTAAACCAACTTTGGTCGTTTAGCATAACTTGGGGCTAGTTACAGAATGTAAGTAAATATTTTCAGGTTGCTAGTACATGGCATCAAAGTGAAAGGCTGTTCTTAGGTGTCCCTAGAAACTAAAGGAGTTATTGTTAAATACTGAATTTAGTCCGGTTCCATATTTAATTGCACTTCAAATGAGTATCAACATCCATTGTGAATTTTGCATAGAGCATTTGGAGGGGGATTGTTTTTCTGATGATCATATATAATTCACTGGCATGGTAAGAAGCATCTCAACTTGAAAATTACCATGACATGAACCTTCCCTGTTTCCTGGCATTGAGTTAAATGCAGAATGTGAGCTAATGCCCTTAAGTAAGGCTGTATTGTGTTTTGGTTGGGCTATAAATAGAGTACGTGTCATCACATTCTGCCAGCACACTCATGCTGCACCTGCATACTCAGGTATAGACATGCAGAGAGGGATGTGAGCAAGGAAACTTGCATGGGAAATATCAGGAGCCACTGTGCCTTGTAAACTTCTGATAGATTGGTGGGTGGAAAATTGGAAATAACTCTGACAAATCCCAAAGAATTCCCAAATATTTAGAATATTGGAGCACTGCGCAACTTAAGACCATTAAGGTCTTAAGACCAACTGATATTAAACTGACTCTCCTTTACCTATTGTGCAGCTTGGTCAGAGAGAAAAGTGCAATAAAGGAACATCATTGGTCCACATGGTACTGAAGCAGCAGGTCTTTATGGCATAGTGGGAAGTTGATAAAACCTTAGTATGTGAAGGGGTTGGAATGTCACTTAGAGATGATACAGCCTCAACCCCTGCCCTGGGCAGAGTCACCTCCCACCAGAGCAGGTTGCTCAAGGCTTTAGCCAACCTGGCTGTGAACACTGCCAGGGTTGGGGCAGCCATAGCCTCCCTGGGAAATCGGTGCCAGTGTCTCACCACCCTCACAGTGAAAACTTCTTAACCAAGTTAATGATAGATGAGTGAAAACCTGCCTTGTTAGCAAGAAATTCAGTAACAATGATTAATATGTTCTGTGAGAAACTGAGAAGACACAAAACTGGTACTACCAACCTGACTTGTTGAAAACCTCTAGTGGCCTAGTGCTGTTCATGTGTTGAGTTTTAGATGAACCATAATGTTACCAGAGCTGTCTCAGTTACACTGAGAAATGGTGGGGGAATCACTCCCTTGGTACATGGAAAACAAGAACTGTGGGACTGTTGGCCACAGAATTAATAAGAAATGTAATTGCTCCAACAGCCTGCTTGGATGTCAGCCACACATGCAGCAGAATTGCCACTGAGCTCTTTCTGCTACCAGTCTGCTACTGCCAGACTACCTCTTCAAGACACAAAAGCAATTTGTATGTGTAAACTGGAAATTTATCTCAAGTGGCCAAGAGATTTTCCCAGCATTAAATGCAGTGTTGTTGCCCATCCTGACACCAGCCAGTCTACCTGACCCTGGTTCTCTTCATGGGCTGCTCAGGGATGCTCTTTGCTTCTGCTGCCCCAGTTCAGGTATGTGCTCCACCCCAAAGAGCATAAGGACATATAAATTATGCAGGGAATGCTAACAAGAAAGGTTCATCTAAAAATATTTCACTGAGTGCTTCTATGAATATAGAAAATAACCAGCCAGGTCTTCAGGCAGTGTAAGTTGGGGGTGCTCACATCTGTCTTGTGTTGCTGCACCAGATTAGCTGTAAATGTGCTCCCTGAAACTGAATTACACACATCCTGGGGCATTTCTTTTTGCTTTCAAACATAGAAACCCAGAAAAATCTGTAACACTCTTTAATGCTAATGCAGAATAATTTAAGGGGAAACCCAAGACAGCAAAGGAAACCCATTTTTTTTCCTTTCATATATAAATATTCATAATACAGAAATATAATCTAAAATATAAACTTTTCCCCTTTCATATATAAATATTTCATATCTAAATGTTCTGCTGCAAATCCTTCTTTCTCTGGCTCTCAAGATAAAGTGCTGTTGCATGCGTCTAGAAAAATGTATTTATGTAGAATTTCTTCATTGTTTAAAAGGTTAATTATTTCAGATTAAAATTCTTCTTTTCTGTCTCCTAGCTCTGTCTATGCATATTAGAAACGGTGTTGAAAGAGCTAATTTAGTGTTTCCTCTGACAAAATCCTTCTCTTTAGAAATGAATCACTGCAGAAGACTCGATTGGCCCAGGAAGGCTGAGCTGAGTGGAACTGAGAGACATTGAAGTGTACAAAGTGGGTTTAGCACAGCCTTCAAGAGAGAACTTCAATGTATTTTTGTACAGAAGATTCTGTGGGGTGTCTCCATACTTATTAGGGAAAAGCTGCAAATGTTTTCATAATGTTCCCTCTCCCTAATCTTCTTCAATCTAGTTAAATTATACAGTACATTAGCTGTGCAATTTCAATGTATAATCACTGCATTGACAGCTGCTGGTGCTAATCCTAGGGCTGCCATCTGCCCAGGTTTGGAACAGGCCCCTGTTTTGATTAGGGACATGTTTGATACTTGGCAGGAAATCTCTGTCTCCTCCTCCTCCATCTTTTGAGGAGTTCCCAATGGTGTGACCTCCCTGAGTTGGGATGGGACCTCTCTCCTGAGCTAGCCCAGGCTGCTCTTAGCCTGGGTAAGGTCTGAGTAGCACTGATGAATTCATCTCAGTTGCTTGCAGAAGAAAGGCTGCTAAACCCTTCTTGAACTGAAGTATTAACAGGAAGCTAGTCTTTTTTTTTTTTTAGTTTGCTTATCCCACACTGTAAGGTGAATTTTCCATGGGCATGTACATATTGCTTTCAGATGAACATCAGGCTGCAATACAGCATCATGCTGAGCAGAGTGATGCCAGTCATCCACATCTCTAAAATTATGAGGACTTTTTAGGCCCTTTGGCCTCTACTGTCTCTAGAAACAAAATCTCCATTTCTTCAAAGTGCCAACTTAATAGTCAGCTTGTTTTATTCTTAAAACACCTTGTATGGACAGCATAAAACTTTCTGGCTTTGTAAGAGGAGCATAGTATTGGTGAGAATCGATTGGCCAAGTGCTTTGTGTGGGAGCCAGAAGGCAATTTTGATTTTAGATCTATAAATACAAGCTCTGTACTGGTTCCTTTATTGGGACTGAGCTCATATTTACGCATTTACTGCTGTCTCTGAGTAGTTTGATCACTAACACTTGCCTATCTGTGTTTCCATGAGTATTTTAACATTGCTTAGATTCTTCCTTTCTGTTCCAGTCCTACTCATCTCTTTCTCATCAGCTGCCACACAACTTACAATCGGCCTGAAGTCAAAACTCCATTTGTGTTGGCACTTTCTTTCCCTCTCCCCACCCTCCCCCCCTCATCTAGCAGTTAAAGGCATTTCTGTCTGGTCCCAGGGGTGTTTGGGCTGGGACACACTGGTTTTGTTCACTGCAAATTGATAAGAAACCATTACTTAATAAGCTTTTTGTACATCTGGGACCACAGATACTGTATGTTACGGAATAAGTTAATGCTGAACCTTGATGGAAAAGTGCATGGAGAAGAAGGTTGTCCTGTGGTTGTCTTGGAAACCTGAAGCAGCAATATTTTGATTGTGCAACATGATACAACTGCATTTATTTTATGAGAGATGCTGTATCATTTTGCTTTATTACTGGACAGTTTATCTGATGTGCCACTGGAGTGAATTAAAGGAGTTAGCTGGTTTTGTTTAAAAACCCATGCACTTGTTTAAGGCTAATTCTGTTAGCTTTGAAACATGCTGGTTAAAAAAACAGAAAGCATGGGGGGGTGGGGGGAAATAAGTTACTTTTTCAGTTGAGCAGTTGTGAAATCTTTCTGGAGTGCTTCTTTTTGGTTCTGTGCTGTGCAGGGCTGCACAGGAGGAATCAAGAATCAGTTTAAGAGCAGATTTCAGGGAAACCTGAAAGAGTTCAGTGCCTGGTTTGGCTCTGACTTAGGGGTAAGTGAGCACAGCCTCCAAAATAATGCTGGACACTCAAAGCAGTGAAACTCCTCAGAGTTATTTACCACTAAAATGAATAAGAGATATGATCTTACATGAGCTGCAGACTTAATTTGTGAAAATATTACTGCTACGTTTGCTGATAGTTCTGAAGAATGGTCAGATTGCAAAAGAGAGAACAGCATAGCCCACATGCTGCAGACAAGTTCTCTGGGCTGTCCTCCCCAGTGCTGCAGATGTAGAAAGCATGTTGCTTCCCAACACACTGTTTTTCAGACCCCAAAGCTATTGCATGCTCCCAAGGAAAACAGTTGCTTAGAAATTCACTCACTGTTTTTGCTGAGACTGCTTCCTCTGATGGAAAAGTCTTCTGCTACATGACAGACTTGGGATAGTGGTGGAGATCAGAGATGAAAGGGATTTTTATGACTTCTTTTTTCCCCCCTTTCCAGTCCTCCTCTGGGTTTGCTTTGCTATGGCTGAACTCCTAACTTAGTTCTCCTATTATAAAGCCTTCTGTAACCATAAATGGTAAGGTATGAAAGAGCACTGTCCTTTTGGAGATGAATTGCTGGAAACCAGAAAGTCACAATACTAAGTCTGAGTTTTCTCATACCCTAGGGCCCCTTTACCACATATCCCATTGGATTTGTGTTAAGCTTTGGCCCTACAGCCTTTTTAGTGTAGAAATCTGACAGATCATTTGGGTAAGATGTAAGGAATTGAGTGTATCAATGACCAGTTGCACTGATTCTCAATTCCCAGGACCTCAGGTATTACCAGCTCTGTGTGAATGCTCTGTGCCACTAGTTTCAGTGAGTTTGGATGAAAGAGGTGCTAAAATTTTAACCGTACGTCAGAGCCCTATAGACAAGAGCTAAGCATCCATCATGTCACAGATGTATGAGTGCCTAGCATGTTCCTCTAACCAAAAAGCCAAGCCAGCTACTGGGGCATATATCAGGTAATTCCTAGCACAGAGATTCAGGGAAGAGCTAAAACCATTTTTTTTTTTTGAGAGAGAGGAAAAAATCTCTTATTGGGAGACTAAAGGAATTTAAATGAGCTAATCCAGTAGAAGCATTAAGAGAGTTCTTAGCACTGTGAACAAGGGTAGAATATTCCCTCCTACCTCACTTTGGGTATCCGGTAATTAGGTGTTTTCAAGCACTTCTGAGCCTGCTCCTGATAAAAGATTTGAGGTTGATGTGCTCAGTGTTCAGTGCTGTCTGGGGATAACCAATGAATCTCCTGCAAAAGGACCTTTTCTGTTATCACTGGTGCAGAAAATAGCACACAAAGCTAACTTGGACTTAGATAACTGTCTAGCAGACACAGCTAAGGAAGAGGAAGCCTAGATTGGAAAGATTTATGATCATAGTCATTTCTTAATAGTTGAGAAAAGATGTAGTTAAAGAATGTCATTTCAGGGTTGGATAAAACAGTATCTGGTTGAGTGGAGATTTCTATCATTTTTTTGATACTTAGAAATCAAGACTGGCTATTTCCCAGATGCAGGTCCTGCTGGCTCAAGCAGAAGTCATGTTTTTAATAAGGAATATATTAAAAGTGATTTTTGGGCTGTGTGATTCAGGAGTCAAGGTAGAAAACAAGGTAAACCCTGCTGAATGAAATTCATGGGTCTTCAATTCTGCCTGTTCTCCTTAACCCCAATGGCTGACACATACAGATCAATTTCTAACTGCTGCACTGAGGAGTTCTACTGCCAAATTAACAAAAAACTTGTGGATTCCAGAGGCAAGACATAGATTAAATTTTTAAAGCTTGGCAGTATACTGAAGGAGGTGGTGGGAGACAGCTTTGGCTCAGGTGGAGGTGTGCCAGTGGTTTATTTGATTAGACAGAAGCTGTGCTCCAAGTCTGGTGCTACACATAACCTCTGGCTTCTTCTATTTCCTCTCACATACACTGCAGATAGTACTGTATGTTGAGGGGTTGGAATGGAGCTCAGAGATCATCCAGCCCCAACCCCTGCCCTGGGCAGGGACACCTCCCACCAGAGCAGGTTGCTCAAGGCTTTAGCCAACCTGGCTGTGAACACTGCCAGGGTTGGGGCAGCCACAGCCTCCCTGGGCAACCTGGGACAGTGTCTCACCACCCTCACAGGGAAAAATATCTCATCTAAATTTAGCTCTTGGAATTTATACCCATTACACATGGACCTAAAGGCAGTAGCCCATGTTGGTCTATGATCCTTTTCCAAACGCTAGTTTTAGCCAAGAAAAAGATTTTGCAGGGACCTTCCCAAGCTTTGCTTGAGGTGCTTTTTTATTATTTTCTCCCTGCCTCTAACTGGGGGAAGAAAAAGGGAAAGCAGGATGTCAGAACAGGCTTTTCCGAGCTTCAAATACTCTGTTTTGAATCTGCATGAGTTTATTTTCAATGTCTTGTTTTCCACTTCTTTTATTCCAAGGTATTAAACCCTTTGGCTAAGGCCAAAATAAATTTCATTTGAGGGATAATATCCCATAATTATTTTAAAAATGAGCAATGCTTCAGTTTGGAAAATACTGCCATGTCTGTGAGTTAGTGAAGTAGCTGTGCTTACAATTATCAGCCTCCAGAACTGCAAGGAGCTATTGGAGAAATTAGAGAGAATGAAGATAAATATTTCTGAATATTTTCTCTGTAGAGTGCAATGGAAGAAAAAACATGGAAAAGAAGGATTGTGGCTCTGAAAGAGACATTGTGTAAACATGAGCATACAAAGATTGGAGCTTTATTTTGTAGATAAAAATATGAGGAGACAGTAAACATTGCAGCAGTGAGAGGGACAAGAGCTTCTGGTGCTTACTTGCTGTAGTGCTCTGCAGTGAGTAGTCTTGGCCTTTGGGCACTGTCTGTATTGCAGAATGCTCTGTACCAGCCCATTCTGCTCCTCACAGCAGGTTAGTGCAGGGGGATGTTTGTTCAGAGGGTGCTAGCAGGAGACCTCCGAGAGCATCGAGTCCAACCATTAACCTGTCACTGCTGGAACCCCTAAACCAGATCCTCCAGTGCCACATCCAGACACCTGTGAAACACCTCCAGGGATGGTGACTCCACCACCTCCCTGGGCAATTCCCTATTCTAGTGCCTGAACACCCTAACAGGAAAAACATTGTTCTTAATATCTCCTCTGACTCTGCCCTGTCTCAGCTCAAGGCCATTCCCTCTAGTCCTCTCCCTGCAGCCATGGCCGGAGGGACATCCCCCACCTCTCTCCAGCCCTGTCAGGCAGTTGTGGAGAGCCATGAGGTCACCCCTGAGCCTCTTCTCCAGGCTAACCAACCCCAACTCCCTCAGCCCTTCCTCATGTGCTCGAGCCCTTTCCTGCCCTCACTGCCCTTGGCTGGACTCACTCCAGTGCCTCAATGGCCTTTGGGCAGTGAGTGCCCAAAGCTGAGCACAGCACTGAGCTGGGACCTCCCCAGTGCCCAGTCCAGGGGGATGAGCACTGCCCTAGTTCATTTTCTGACCAACACCTCTCTCCCCACTCCTCCCCCAGCCTGGAGCTGCATGGGGCTGTTGTGTCCCAAGTGTAGGACCAGCACTGAGCATTATTGAACCTTATACAATTGTCCTCCCCTTAAGTCTCCCAAGGAATCCAGCTGACTTTGCTGGGATTCTGAAGCTTTGAGGTAGCTCAAGCGAGTGTGGTTTGGCCCATGTGCTACTGAACAGCAGTGATGCCCCATGAATTAAACTTATTCAGTGTTTGCAGGTGACCTGTTGTGCATTAGGCTGCCCTGGGTAATGGGGATCTTGCTCATAGTCTGACTCAGATGATACAAACAATGTCTGTAGTCAAGCAGAAGTGATGTGAATTTGCAAACTGTGAACTCCCTTTTGACTCTAACGTAAAAAGCAGTTCAGGAATAAAAAGGGGGAAAGAAAGAAAAACAAACCCAAACCAGTATTTTTTAGTTGGTCAGAACTGCTTGTTCAGTGCTTTTAAGATGATCATCCATAAGTGTTGTTTTCAAGTTAGGCCATAAGAAAAACTCAATGACTATGAGAC
This sequence comes from Acanthisitta chloris, assembly GCF_000695815.1. Taxonomy (NCBI): domain Eukaryota; kingdom Metazoa; phylum Chordata; class Aves; order Passeriformes; family Acanthisittidae; genus Acanthisitta; species Acanthisitta chloris. Next base: position 59,443 of record NW_008673874.1, on the reverse strand, counting down.
AGAGCCAATTTAGAAAGTATTGCCATTTTATTTCCAGGACTCTCTAATGCTTCTAAAGAATCAGTGAGCTGTGAAATGAGCACAGTTGTTTGGATCTTCAGAGAGCCCTGCAAAGTTATTAGCTCCCCCTTCCTAATTAAATATATTCACAGTGTAGTACATTGTCATTTTTAATGGGCTTCATGAAGAGAAACTGTGGCTCTTGAACAAGGAACAGTTATGTACTGAAAATGATGTGAGTCAGGAGGACAAGGATGTGCTAAACCTTGGCATGTCTACACTGAGCACAGGCAAACTTGAGGAGCAGCTGCTTCCTTTTAAGTAACTAAATTGCAAACTGTTTGTTGGATTTGCTGTTAACTCAGCAGTTTCATGAGGGCTGAGATTGTTCTCAGAATACTGGCACACAGAAACATAAGCAGGGATTTGGAATGGTTTGTTTGGCCTCCCAACTTCCCAGTGTGGTGTCTGTACACTTCTGTGTGTGCTGATTCCCTGAGCCAAAGGTACCTGTGCCCAGATGGGCGTCCCAGAGATGTCTTACCTGTAGTAAAGCATAATGCTGTCACTTCTCTCTGAAGTTACAGAGAAACTCACTACTGTGTCTTGAAGTTAGGGAGAATGCTCAACTGTTTGCTGCATCCATCCCTCAGTGAGCACACACTAACTGATTTCAGAGCAGAGGGTCATGGCTTTCAGTCACAGCTCTTGCTCAGTTTGGATCTTGTATATGTAGTCAGTTCTTAATAATGTTCTTCCAGCTGGAGGAGCCCTCCATATTTAAAAGAAAATATAACCACCATCATAAAAAAAACCTCATCCCAAACAGTAACAAAACCCCCCACAAAACCCACAAACCTGAACACACACACACCACATAGCACAGATCTTCCAGTTGTGGTTTTAAGTGAGTATTTTACAAAGGGAGGTTATTATTTTTTATCCTTGCTTTCTTAGGTGGGTACAAGGAGATAATTGCTTTTGCTTGGCAAGAGAGGCAGTCAGATGACTGGGTTTGGAGAGTTTCTGCCCCTGCTCTGCCCAGTCTGTAGTCAGAAGTGGGGGGAGGCATGGGGGTTGCTCTGAAACCATGTCCTCTTCCACCTCACTGATGTCATCTGCCACACTGACTTGTGTTGTCTCCCTGCTCTATGCTGAGCTGTATTGACAGCAGAAAGCAAACCTGAATATCAGATTTTCAGCACAGTCAGGGATTGGTGTTTGATTTTGTCTGGAAGTGTGTCTCAGGCATGTAATATGTATCTTGTTACCCTTGCTGGAGGGAACTTTTTGCAAAGGCTGAGTAGTATCTGATTTTAGTTAACCAAAAGCTGCTGAGAACATGGACTCATGTGCAGGTTAACTACAGCATGAAGCAAATATAAAGCCTTTCCCAGCCTTGTGAACTTCTTACTGTGACTCTGATAGAAGTAAGTATGAAATACTGCACACAGGTACCTCATGCTCATGCTCGGAGACATAAGCATTACCATGCAATGAGGGCACATGCATATCCAAGCCAGAATGGAGAGCTGACTCTGGTAGTGTTGTTGCTAATGCTCTCATTGTCATCTGGGAAGTTGGTTTATGCAGTGAAGTAGGTAAATTTCTCTCTGAACTTTGGTCAGTGTTTTTACTGTATCTGAAAGAAAGGCTTTCAACTCCTTATCTATAGAATGGGAACAGTATTTCCTTTCTTACTGTCTTAAGGCAAAATACATTAATGAAATGAAATTTTGTAATGGAAGGTACTGGGTACATTAGCTGAGTATAACTGGTGTGTAATATGGGCAAGGAAAGGAAAATTGGGGTGTTTTTTCCATGTATTGGATAGTTTGTCAAGCTGACAAAACACAGTCAGAGAAGGGGAGAAATGTAAAGAAACTTTCACAAAATAAGGTATTTAGCCATACCATTCTGTGATGTTAAGCCTAGGGGAGTGTTATTTCTGAACAAGTGACTAGAATTGCATAGTACTGTACAGCAGAAGAGATCAGAGTAGTTGTTGTGACTTTCTCTTAATTTTTGGAAGCTAAAAAAGCTCCTGTATTTCATAGTATAGTTTCAAGGTATGTTAAGGGGTTAGAATGGACCCTAGAGACCATCCAGTCCCAGCCCCCTGCCCTGGGCAGGGACACCTCCCACCAGAGCAGGTTGCTCAAGGCTTTAGCCAACCTGGCTGTGAACACTGCCAGGGTTGGGGCAGCCACAGCCTCCCTGGGCAACCTGGGACAGTGTCTCACCACCCTCACAAGGAAAGCCTCTGCCTAATATCTCCTCTTAATTTTCCTCTTTCAGTTTCTCCCCATTGCTCCTTGTCCTGTCCCTGCAGTTCCTAACAAACCCCATGTCACAGAATGGCCATGTGCAGTCTCACAGGTTCTAGGTATGTCAGCCCTTGTGCATATACAATTTACAGACAAGCACCTTAAATGAAGCAAATCCAGCATGTTCTGCATGTCATAATTCACTGCCTCAGTTCTGGGTATTGCACAGTTTGGTTAGAGTCCTATAGAAATGGTCAACCTTTTCTCTTTACTGGCTTGAGGAAGAACCTCAGTGTTTGGGGCATGGAGAACTGGAGTACAAGGCTTATACCATAGGTGTTATTTTGTTGTTGCTTATCAAACAATACTGTGAAGTCAGGGCAGTTGGTGTGGTTCCTGTGAACTGCCTGTGGCAATCCCCCAGCTGGAGGAGACTGCTGCCTGCTCTGCTCCTGATGCTATTGCTCCCTTTGCTGGAAGCTCTGCTCCCTGATGTGCTGCTGGTGTTCCTGCCTCTTTGTCCATGCTCACACATGGACACACCACACTACTCCCACACCTTGACTGCTCTCCTGTATTGGGAAGGGATTTGAGAGGGGATGTGCTAACTCTCATCTCCTACACTCCCCAAATACAGGATCCTTTTGATTTATCAGCCTTGGTACAGCAAGTTATGTAGCCTCCAGAAAAGTGTTACAAACTTAGACATGGAAAAGGCCATTGTTCCTTCTTTTTATGGAATTAAATTGCTTAAAGGTAGGATTTGAAAAAAGAAAAATCAAGTGGAAATATATTACGAAGTGCCCTTTGTTTCTGTTCCACACCTGTTTTATACAGAAAATCCCAGTTTGTTTTTTCTTTCTTTTGCCCGAGGTCAAATTGATATAAGGAATCAAAGTAAATCATCTTTGCTTTAACTTTATTCTTTTGTGCAGGAAGTTACTGTAAATGAGCCTGTTGTCTATAAATAATAGCATTGATCTTGTGTTCCCTGAAGCAGTTATATTTACTTTGGAGTGCAGTCCCAATATCTAGGCATTTTATATGCTTTACTGTATGCATTGCATGAAAGTAACATGATTACTTTGAGCTCTTCCTTTACCTGGGGAATTTCAATCTATTTCAAAGTAGAATTGACCCAAGAAGTTAACGACAAATAAGTTTTAGGCTTATGGAGCAATTTCCACTGTGTTTAAAAACTCAAATGAGCCATGGGTAGCAGAGGTCATTAATTTTGCCTGTGTAAGAGAGGAGGTTATGTAGAAACTACTGCAGTAACTGGTGCTGGACTTCCCCATGACTTGTGGGAGGTCACAGCTGAAGAGTGTCTGATATATATGGCAGATAATAGGAACATAATTTGTGATAATATTTTTGCCAATTCACCAGGCTGAAGTTACACTGACTCAGTCCTGATAGAGAGAAACAAAAGCCTCAGCTGCTCTGTGTGTGCAGAATGGGAGGGAAGTGCTCGAGGGAGATGGGTGGCAAGAATTTGGTGCAGAGAATTGCTGGGGAATGGTCTTCTTCCACATCAGAAGCCTTCACTTCCAACCTTGACAGAATAGAGGCAGAAATAGAGGCAATTTTCAGACTTCTCCAAATTTTCCAATTAGTTATGCCTTTGGATTGGCAACATCTTTAGTTTGTAATCTTGTTCTTTGTGCTTCTAGTACAATTTTTTGGATTGCTTTCTTTGTTGAGAACTGAAGACTGAAATACCAAGAGAGGGCATGGCTGCTGGGCAGAAGGAATAATTCTTTGGGATAGGCAAAGATGAAAGGTGTCATAGTTTCATAGAAAGTTAATAGGCTGGAATGGAGATCATCCAACCCCAATCTCCTGCCCTGGACAGAGACACCTCCCACCAGAGCAGGTTGCTCAAGGCTTTAGCCAACCTGGCTGTGAACACTGCCAGGGTTGGGGCAGCCACAGCCTCCCTGGGCAACCTGGGACAGTGTCTCACCACCCTCACAGGGAAAACTTCTTCCTGATATCTCATCTAAATTTCCCTCTTTCAATTTCCCCCCATTGCTCCTTGTCCTTTCCCTGCGGTGCCTAACCAAGAGTCTCTCTGCAGCTTCCCTGGAGCCCCTTCAGCTCCTGGCAGGTTGCTCTAAGGTCTCCACACAACCTTCTCTTCTCCAGGCTGAGCAGCCCCAACTCTCTCAGCCTGTCCTCACAGGGAAGGTGCTCCAGTGCTCTGATCAGCTTTGTGGCCTCCTCTGGACTAGTCAGGTACTTGTGATATTTCGTCATTTCAGTATCACTTCTGCCCCACTGTCACTGCAGGGCTGGCTGGCACTGCCAGGTTCTGGTTGCCAGAAGCAAATGGTTCTCTTGTGCCACTTAGATGTGTTTGAATGTCAGATAAAGGGAAAGGAGAGCTGATGGAAATACCTAACAGCCATAAACTTTACCACAGTGAGCAAATTTAAGTTTTTCAAAGTGAAAATGTAAAGAAAAGCTAAGCAAAAAACATTATTTGGGTATCTGATTGGAAATATTTATAGGCTGTATTTGCACACAATTTCTGCCTGGAGTTCTTTGCACCAGCAGAGTATAAGCTGCATGGGCTTAATTCAGCTTGCAGAGGTTCAGTTGCACCACACTGATTTCTTTTTCACTAGTAAGAATTTTCTTTAGTGTGTAAATACTTCCTCTTCTCAATGGTTATGTGCAAATATAGAGAAAATAAATCAAAATTTGATGTAGTTTTGCCAGGTGTCTCAGGATGAGTTGTCAGTCCTCACATAATCATTGAATCATCAAGGTTGGAAAAGACCTTTAAGATCAAGTCCAACTATTAACCTGTCACTTTCAGCCCCTTAACATACTATGACACTATGGGAGAAGCCTGTGAGAAGGACATCTGACCAAGGGCATGGAGTGAATTGCTTTCCCCTGGTTTACCTTGTTCTTAACCAAGCAGTAAGGCTGATTCTATTTCCATAAATCCAGGCTGTCTTTTTTCCCAGTCTCAGATGCAGTGAGAGCTGATACTGGTATGATTCATAGCCTTGTTTTCCAGACTCTGTTCCTGGTAATGCAGGGGATTATGAGAGGGAAGACTCTGTTGCTGAGCAGAGTCACCTGTAGAGTGAAAAGCTTCTGTTGCACTTAAATATGAGGACTTGGAGAACTGAATCCCACTAGTGTGTAATTTGCTTTGCTTGCAGAGGAAAGGAGTTGAGCACTTTTCTTATTCTTCTCATAGCTTTTGTATCTCATGGTACAGTAATTAGAGGGCAGTAATCATGAATATAAGAAAACTAGTTTCAGGTCACAGTTTTATGTTATTTTTTTGCTGGTCTCTTCACACAGTTTCCATCCAAAGCAACATTATAAACCTCAGCACTTCATTGGTGAGCTTCAACAGTGTTATGCACTTTAATAGGGACTTCTGAGACATTTTACAGGATTTGGAAACCTCTTGATGGAGTGCTGTGGCTCACTACTGTAGGGCATAAACAGTGGCAATGTTTAATCTTTAACATCTCTCTTTGTCCATGTTCAGCAGTTCTGCACACCCCATGGATTTCTTTGTTCTTACACAAATTATTTTATCCCCCTCAGGTTCTTTCAGTCTGTTGCTTTTCTCATTCCATTTCTAGGTTAATAAGATTTTTTTTCTTCTTTTTTTTTTTTTTTTCCCAGGCTAAAGGAAAGGTGAAAACTGCTGTCTGAACATTCAGAATTTCATAGTTTGTTCAGGGGTTGGGATGGAGCTTAGAGATGATCCAGCCCCAACCCCTGCCCTGGGCAGGGACACCTCCCACCAGAGCAGGTTGCTCAAGGCTTTAGCCAACCTGGCTGTGAACACTGCCAGGGTTGGGGCAGCCACAGCCTCCCTGGGCAACCTGGGACAGTGTCTCACCACCCTCACAGGGAAAACTTCTTCCTGATATCTCATCTCAATTTCTCTCCATGGAGCGATGATCCAGCCCCAACCCCTGCCCTGGGCAGGGACACCTCCCACCAGAGCAGGTTGCTCAAGGCTTTAGCCAACCTGGCTGTGAACACTGCCAGGGTTGGGGCAGCCACAGCCTCCCTGGGCAACCTGGGACAGTGTCTCACCACCCTCACAGGGAAAACTTCTTCCTGATATCTCATCTCAATTTCTCTCCATGGAGCATGCTCATCCCCCTGCACTGGGCACTGGTCCCATCCCAGCTCAGTGCTGTGCTCAGCTTTGGGCACTCACTGCCCAAAGGCCATTGAGGCACTGGAGCGAGTCCAGCCAAGGGCAGTGAGGGCAGGAAAGGGCTCGAGCACATGAGGAAGGGCTGAGGGAGTTGGGGTTGGTTAGCCTGGAGAAGAGGCTCAGGGGTGACCTCATGGCTCTCCACAACTCCCTGACAGGGCTTGGAGAGAGGTGGGGGATGTCCCTCCTGCCAGGGCTGCAGGGAGAGGATAGAGGGAATGGCCTTGAGCTGAGACAGGGCAGAGACAGAGGTGATGTTAGAAAAGATTTTTTCACTGTTAGGGTGTTCAGCCACTGAAATATTGCCCATGGAGGTGGTGGAGTCACCATCCCTGGAGGTGTTTAAGAGGCATCTGGATCTGGCACTGGAGGATCTGGTTTAGGGTTTAGGGGTTACAGCAGTGACAGATTAAGGGATGGACCCAATGATCTTAGAGGTCTCTTCCAACCTTGATTGTTTTATATAAATAATCCTGTTGCAGAGAAGCATGAGTTAACAGTTGCATCTTTCCAAATGAAACAAAACCTGCTATTTATTTTTTGTGGGTAATAACAAATATCTCAAACTGACAATATCAAATATTACTGTGGAAACTATTTGCGGCTAGTGAGGATCCTTATTAAAGCAAGAGCCAATAATGTGTTTCTATTTCTCTTCCCTTCTCCTTCTCCCCTTGCTCTTGATGCAGGTGTTCTCCAAAAAGGCTTACAGACTGCTGGCACTGGCATGGGAGGTGCAGGAAGTGACAAGTTTTCTGTGTATGATCTGGGGTTTCTTTCATGTGCTAAATAGCTGTGGGTACAAACTGCCCTTTACATCAAGTGCTTTACATCTTGCATTTGTATTAACAAGCTTCCTGAAAAGGTGATTATGTCAGGATAATCCTTGCATATGTGAGAACATCTCTATAGGTTCTTCATTCAAATACTTTGGCAGTATCTAAGGACATGTTACCCAAAATATCTTGAAAACTCTGCAGAAACTGGTAGGTGTCTCTCTGTGGGAACAGACAAGACGATTGATCAGGATTTTTTTTTCAGGGATTGTCAACTTGTGGAATTTTAGAGCCAAGTTGAAGATATCAAAATGACCCATAAATTATTATAATGGAAACTAAGATAAAAGGACAGTTAAAACTTCTGTTCATAGTTGTGTGCTTATGACCCAGACCATGCAGCACATGCCTGCCTGGTACTCACCTGATAAGGCCTCTCTGATGTCCAAATAGAAACTGGAGTGGATTTCTCGTATTCCCTGCTGATCTCCTTCACAGGCCAAAAAGCGAATGCAACAAACTTCTGAAAATCTGGACTCTGGCTGTGCTCATTGGATCAGTGCTACAGAGCAGCGATAGCACAGGGACTAGAACCATGTGCATGCCAAGAATTTCTGGTGACACAATATCCAGCTGCTCAAACATATTGCCTCATTTGCCAGCATTATGTTACCACAAGATGTATCCCAGTCCTTTCCAGTTTCCTTATGTTTTCCTTAGAGCAGGGATGCTGAGACAACAGTGTGTATCCTCAGCAGGTGAAGCAATACTTCAGCCTTGAGTTCATTGATATTGGGCTTATGTGGACAAGAGAAGGTCTATGCCAGACATTTTGTTGGGTAAAATAGGCTCAATATTCGGTTTCCTTTAGTCCTCTGCATTAATTTTGCCATTGGAAACTTTGGGATGGGTCCAGGTCCACACTGAGCCTGGTGGACTTGCATCTAAGCATGAAGTGAGCTTCCCTAGTCCCTCAAACAGAGCTCCCCCACACTTTGTATGATCTCAGGAGTCAAGATTTTGCCCTTAGTTCTTACATTTCACAGAATCACAGAAGGGTTTAGGTTGGAAGGGACCTTCAAGATCATCTAGTTCCAGCCCCCCTGCTGTGGGCAGGAACACTAGCCCAGGTTGCTCAAAGCCCCATCCAACCTGGCTTTGAACACTTCTAGGGGCAAGGCTGTTTGTCTGTTGGACAAACTGTTCTAGTACCTCACCATCCTCATGGCAAAGAATTTCTTCCTAAAATCTAATCTATCCCTGCCCTCTGTCAGTTTGAAGCCATTCCTCCTTGTCCTGTCCCTCCAGGCCTCGTTCCAAGTCTCTTTGCAGCTCTCTTGGAGCCCCTTTGGGCACTGGAAGGGGCTCTAAGGTTTCCCCAGAACCTTCTCCAGGCTGAACATCCCCAGCTCTCAGCCTTTCTTATCAATGTGTTTGTTTGCAAAATTATGTCTTTTATTTAAATGTATTTCATGGTCTGCAGAGCCTTGCAATGAGGCTCTTTTCCTTTGGGCTGCTATAATTTTGCTGAATTCTTCAGAAAAGTCCTTTTAAAAAAAATGTTCCCTTTTTAGGAGGGAGGAGGGGGGAAACGACACTTTTCTTAGTGACAGCAGCCAACTTGAAAATAGACCAAATCTTCTGATGCTTCTTTTGCATGTAACTTAGATGAAAAACAACCTGAGTTCCTTAGTATCTTCTCTTTTAAATAGCTTCCTAGTGGAATGCTGAAGGCACCAGAAACAGGACTGGAAGAGAAAGCAGGAACTTTTGAGTTGGGTATGGACTGCTAAGAGAATTTTTGGAGGTAACTTCTCTTTTATAGGGAAATTGCCAACATGGGAAAGGCAATCTTATATTTAATGTATCATATAATCAACCAGGTTGGAAAAGACCTCAAAGATCATCGAGTCCAACCCTGCTGTGGTTACCAGACCACGGCACTAAGTGCCACATCCAGTCTCAGCTTGAAAACCTCCAGGGATGGTGAATCCACCACCTCCCTGGGCAGCACATTCCAATGCTTGACCACTCTTTCTGTAAAAAATCTCTTCCTAATATCCAACCTAACCCTCCCCTGGCACAGCTTGAGTCTGTGCCTTCTTGTCCTGGAGAAGAGAAGAGACCAACCCCCACCTGACTCCAACCTCCTGTCAGGGAGTTGCAGAGGGTGATAAGGTCTCCCCTGAGCCTCCTCCAGGCTGAACACCCCCAGCTCCTTTCTTCAGCAGCAAATGTACTTAAACCCAAAGGGAGATAGTCTGTAGCCTGCTAACCTGAGTAGCATGTGTTGACACTGTTACACCCACATCTTCTCTTTGTCAACAGACTTCAAACTGGAGAAAACTTACTTTCTTCTACTAGCAGTCAGGTTTTTGGCTGTTTCTTATGCCTGAATATGAGCCGTGTGGGACCCAAGTGTTATAACTTGAAGTGATACAAGAAGCAGAATGACAGAGCTGCAAGTGTTTTTCTGTCATGTCATTAAAGTCACTATCTATTCTGCTGAGAACCAGAGAGAAGACCAAAGGAAAAAGAAAAATGGGAAGGAAGAGAAATTATGCTAAGAGTTTAGTTGAAGAGGGAAATGGAGGATGATAAGAAAGATCAGAAGAAATGAGGAGCAAAATTCAGCTCCCTTTCTTTATGCCTGTGACAGCTGTGGAGCTCTGTAATCATGACTCTGTGGGGATGGTATCTGTCTGGGAAGATTAGTAACAGGAAGCAAAACCTATCACAAGACATTGTTGAAAGCTGCTGGTTCCATAAGTTGGTGTTCAGGTCACACCCTGTGCTGAGGTTTGCTTATCTCCAGCCATGGGAGTAGCTTTTGGAAAGGTTTGTGGGTTTTTAAAATTGTTTTTATTACCAGTGTATTGCAAAGAGCTTGATAAGGAGCTGAAATACTTCAAAATGTCTTTGTCATCCATCACTCCATCTGCCTCAGGGGCTAAGTACATGTTCCCAGTCCTCCTCTGCTGTGCTGTGTAGCTAAACTTTATGGGACCTGCTTGGTGTCTTTTATTTCTTTTGAGTGGAGAACATGACAGACACTGTGAATTCAGGACTTGTCTTGATACACATAACCTTGTAGGCTTTGCTTCTCTCTTTAACCACTGGAATTGCAAGGCAAGCTGCCTGTCCTGTGCCTTTGCTGGAAAGTCCTTCTGTTACAAATAGAGTCTGTGGAGCAACAGGATACAACTAGCTAGGGACTGGTACCCTTAGCTGGGAAAAGGAACCCAACTGGAACCCAGCTTTGAGGATAACTGGTGGGTAAAGTGGAGATCACATCTCCAGTGGAACTGGCCTGTTGTACAAATCAGGTGGATGGGAATAGCAAATTCAAACGAGTGTTTATACTTGCTCTGTTTGCTTGAAAGATTTTTCTTTCTTTCCTTCTTTGGATTTTGTTTTGGACAATGGTACATCTGTATAAGGGGGAAATATTCCCCAAACTTACTTAGGACAGAGATCTGGGTTTTGGGAGTACTCTGAAAGTGGTTTTATTTAATTATTACTTTTCTCCCTAACATGCCAATTACAAAAATAGAAGATCCTCCAGTCTTCCTCCCTCTGTCCCCTTTACTGACTTAATGTTTCCCTGAGAAAATTTCAGCCTTAGCTTTGCATTCCTCCTGCTTTGTAAGCACATTCTTGACTTGCAGAATAATTTTTACTGAGCCTCACTGCTGACTTTCATGGTGATGGAGTAAGGAATCAAAAGACCAAGTTCACTGAGTATTTTTATCACATATATTTTTATCAATGGCTAAGAATGGCAATGCTAAGTGGCTTAAAAACTATGGTAGGAAAACACACATGGACTTGGCAGCTAGTATAGGAGGATTAGGATATCTGCTTATATGTGGTATTTTGTAGCTGGAACAGCACAGATCCTGTTTTATTTTGGGAAGTATGATATCTTTTTGTGAGCACTGCCAAGACTTCAGATGAGCATATGTACCTCATGTGGACACATTCTGTCCCTCAGGAATGGATTCAATTATGAAAAAGAATTACTAGAAATAATTCTTCCCCTGTGTTACCTGGACCAGTGCTGAGCTGCTAAACAAAGACACAACTAAGTGCCCCAGGGAATATAAATTGCTGTCATGGTCACTTGACTTAGTTATGGAATCTGCTTAGTTTCATAGTATGTTAAGGGGTTGGAATGGAGATAATAGATCATCCAGACCCAACCCCCTGCCCTGGGCAGGGACACCTCCCACCAGAGCAGGTTGCTCAAGGCTTTAGCCAACCCGGCTGTGAACACTGCCAGGGTTGGGGCAGCCACAGCCTCCCTGGGCAACCTGGGACAGTGTCTCTCCACCCTCACAGGGAAAGCTTCTGCCTAAGATCTAACCTAAATTTCCTCTCTTTCAGTTTATACTCATTGCCCCTTGTCCTGTCCTAGCAAAAACTGGTTAACTGTGGCATCTCACTGCCACCACTGAAGGACAGCTCCTGGCAGGTGCTCTGAGGTCTCCCCCCAACCTTCTCTTCTCCAGGCTGAACAGCCCCAACTCTCTCAGCCTGTCCTCGCAGGGAAGGTGCTCCAGTGCTCTGATCAGCTTTGTGGCCTCCTCTGGCCTTGCTGCAATAGTTCCATGTCCTTCTGCTGTTGGGGACACCAGAGCTGTGTGCAGCACTCCAGGTGGCTCTCAGCAGAGCAGAGGGACAGAATCCCCTCCCTCACCTGCTGCCACACTCCTGTGACTGGAGCCCAGGGCTGGGGTGGTTTCTGGGCTGTGAGCTCACACTGAGCTCATGGGGAGTTTGTCCTCACCATCACCCCCAAGTTCTTGTCCTAGGGCTGCTCTTTCCTTCCTAAGCTGCAGGAATTCTCCAGCAGCCTATAGGTTTGTCTGGGATTGCCCTGACCCAGTTGTAGGACCTTGCACTTGGCTTTGTTGAGCTCCATGAGGCTGGCACAGGCCCATCTCTCCAGTCTGTCAAGGTCTGTCTGGATGGCTCATCCCTTCCCTCCAGTGTGTGACTGCACCACACACTTGGTGTTATTAGTATTAGATTCTTCCCAGGCTCTTGGGATGCTTGAAGAATGTTTAATGAGTTGGACTGCATGATACCCTGGCAAGGTAGAAAATTACTTTGCAGCCTCTTTGAGTCTTGAATATTGTCCCAGACAGTATGGGGTGGAGGGATCTCACTCCTGGGCCACAGCTCACTGCATCCAGTCTGTATAGGCACAACAAGGGACCTGGAGCAAGAAAGGGGAAGATGCTGAAGCAGCCTTGAGCTTGTCAGACAGCAGTGAGGTCCTATGTGCCTTTGCAGCTGCAGTCTGCTAAAACTCATCTGCCTTGGTGGGTACTGCCAGTTCAGAAAGAGGAGATTGTGGTATTCCTCAGGGAGTTACTCCTGCTGCTGTACTAATCATGAACACAATACAGAAAGGGTTGCTCAAGCAGCTCAGGGGAGGAAAGGTTACTCTTCTGGTCTCCAAGGCAGAAATGATGGCTGTTAAAAACCATTAGAATGGAGCAGGTTCTGTCAAACAGCTCTACAGAACTGGGAGCTTATTTTCTGATCATAGAATTGCAGAATCAGGTTGGAAGGGACCACAGTGTGTCATCTGGTCCCACCTCCCTGCTCAAGCAGGGTCACCTCAGCACATGGCACAGGATTGTGCCCAGATGGTACTTGAATACCTCCAGTGAGGAAGAATCCACGACCTCTCTGGGCAACCTGTTCAGTGCTCAGTGACAGCACAGGAAAGAAGTTCTTCCTCGTGTTCAGGTGGAACTTCCCGTGCATCAGTTTCTGTCCATTACCTCTTGCTTTATTGGTTTGCACCATTGAGCAGGGTCTGATCCATCTCCTTGACACCTCCTTTAGATACTTGTACACATTAATGAGGTCCCTCTGAGTTGTCTCTTCTCAAGTCTGAACAGCCCAAACTCCCTCAGCCTTTCCTCATCAGTGATGTGTTCCAGTCCCTCAGTCATCCTTGTGCTCCCCTGGACCTGCTCCAAGAGCTCCATGTGCCTCTTGTCCTGAAGAGTGCAGAACTACACACAATCCTCCAGGTGTGACCTCCCCAGGGCTGAGCAGAGGGGCAGGATCACCTCCCTGACCTGCTGGTGATGCTCTTCCTAACATACCCCAGGATCCCATTGGCCTTTCTAGACACAAGGGCTAAGGACCCCCAGGTCCTTCTCTGAGAGAGGATAACCTGAAGAGTCTGTTTTCTAGCTTTGGTTTGTGCTTGTCTTACTTAAGTCTCAACACAGGTGGACTTTGATCCTCAGGTGCAATATGAAATTTGCAGAGATTTGTCCTTTTTAGTGGCCATTAATGTGTATTAAATAAATCCTGGATTTTTTTTAAGGAGTTAACATGTATATCTTTTTATTTGTACTATGAATTTGCCAGTTAGTTAAGGTCAAATGAAATTTGCCTGATTAATCAGAACACTTCTCTGTTATTGCTGCCATATGTTGTGTAAGATAGGTGTTGAAACATATCTTGGCATCATTTCTGTTTGCATTGTTTTATTTGCATTTTCTTCCCCCATCTCATGGCTCTTTTTCTTCCTTTTCTTCCCCCAGCAAGATTGCTTTATTGGTGATTGTGTTTTCTTGTAACATCCCCTTCCCAAAGAGCACAGTGCTAACAGATACTAATGGCACAAGATCAGGTTTAGATGTGGAAACATCTGCTCACACATTAGATTTCACATTACTTTGTTCTGTTTTCTCCTCATTTTCCATTTTATGCTGCTCATGTTTCCCCAGGAGATGTTTTTTTGTCACATTACCTGGAGGCCAAGCCTCCCTGAGCAGGTTGTTCCATGTAACACTTGTTTGAAGCTGTTATTTCATGTGGTGATTTTCCTTCAGCACAGGTGTAACCAACAAACAGATTATACTGTGAAAACACCAGGTCATTTCAGGACAATTGTCATGCAGAGCCTGTTGCCATCTCAAATCTTGGGACCCTTCATAAAGGTTCTTACAAGGAAGGGATTTCAAACCTCTTTGGGAAGAGGTGAAACCTGTGCAGCTTCTTGTAGTTAAAACACAGCTCACTGATCTCCTGAGCTTGAAAAACATCTAGTCTTTGAAATTAGAGTAGCCTCTGAATTGTGCATGTGGTGTTGCTGGTGTTACCAAATTGTTTAAAGTAATACTTTGGAGTTGCTTGTTCTTAAGGCTGAGCTCTTTGTGTTTTGGTTCACACATTCTTCAGTGCTGGTATTTCAGGCATCTATGTTCCTTGAGAAAGATTTCTCAAGCAAATAGCCAGCTAGCCAGCATTTCTAAAATTAGCCTCATTACCTTGGCATGTTATTTCTAAGAATAGTTTATTGAGGATCAAAAGAACCAAAAATAGACCTTTTTGCAGTTAAGGGTATGTCAGCATTTCTGAGTGTGTCTGTGAAAACAGGCTGAGTTTTCTTGCTGTAGTTTTAGAGCAAATGGAAAAACAAGCGAGCAGATGAGTTGATAGAAAACAAAGTAATTATCAAATATCAGTAGGGGAAAGAGAGTTCTAAAAGGAAAGGGGTCCAGTGGCACAGAGGAGGAGGGGGCAATCAGTGGGTTTGTACCTGTGGTGCCTCATGCTCTCACAGAGCAGAGTTTTGCTGCATGGCATAAAACTTACATCAGGAAGATTTTTTTCCATGTCAAGGGCTGAAATGCTGCCCAGGGAAGGGTGGTGTCCCAGTGCCTGCAGGAGCTCAAGGAATAACTAGACATGTCACTGAGTGCCATGGTCTAGTTGACAAGGTGGTGATGAGTCAAAGTTGGATTTAATGTTCTCAGAGGTCTCTTCCAACCTCAGTGATTCTGTGGCCTCCATCACTTTCCTCTTTGTTTCCAAGTTGAACACAACTGATCCTATTCCATGTAAGGAATGTTATTCCTGTGCTCTGAGAAATTGAAAGAGGGAAATTTAGATGAAATCTTAGGCAGAAGCTTTCCCTGTGAGGGTGGTGAGACACTGTCCCAGGCTGCCCAGGGAGGCTGTGGCTGCCCCAACCCTGGCAGTGTTCACAGCCAGGTTGGCTAAAGCCTTGAGCAACCTGCTCTGGTGGGAGGTGTCCCTGCCCAGGGCAGGGGGTTGGGGCTGGATGATCTCTGAGCTCCATTCCAACCCCTTAGTAATCTATGAATCTGTGATTACAAGCTTGCTTGAGAATTTCCCAAACTCCTCCAAGCAAGGACAGTCTTTTGCAAAAATGGTAAAAAAATGTTCATTTATTCCTTTTTTTCTGATATCAGTATCTAGGATGCACAGACAACCATGGATGTTTGATGCAGGTTTATGTTCTTATTCAAGTATTTCTCAGCAGGATCAGTTTCAAATTCTCTATACTTACTGTCTTAAGCAATACTAAAGTATGTGCTGTTATTAAAAATGCAAGTTATGAAATAGAAATAGCAAAGCAGTAAATTTAGTTTACATCTACCCTCAAAAGTCACGAAAGATGAAAGAACAACTCTGCTATTGGCTCTGACCATTTTCATACCATTTTTTGCTGAAGATGCTGTAAGTTGCTGTTTTCTTATGTTGAAGTTTTCCTTTTATAATCAGGTTTTAATTTCTATGCCCTTAAGAGGGGGGAAGCACCCAAACTGCCTTTTTCTGCCATAAAGGAAAGAATTGCATATAGGACCTCTTCTGTTAAATCAGCTAGATGAGAACATTCTTGAATTGGTTTATATATGCCTGTCAACTGAAAATTCTTGCTTTCAGTGGGGTTCCCCTGAAGTTCCAATGCTGTAGTGCTATTCAGGATTGAAAGCACAGCACAGCATCTAACAGCAAGTAGCTCCAGCTGGGATCTCAGTTCTTCCATCTGCTGAGTCCACGATTGCTGTACATTTGTTTTGGGGATTGATGTAACTGTCAGGACAGCCCTGACGATGTAGTCAGCAGTGCAACAGCACCAACCAAGTGTTTTTCAGCTGGGAGTGTCCTGCCTGGTGAGAAAACCAGAATTCCTTCTCTGTGCATTGTTTGGAAGAGGCAAGACATGAATGTGTTTGACTTGTTTTGTGGTTTATTTGTATTTTTTCCCTAGTTTTCTGAACATCAAAGATGTCATTAGGTGATGAGTTACAAAGACCTCCTCTGCTTAGATACTGAAAGCCTAACAGGGCTTGAAGAGTATATTGTCTCCAGCACTGCACTGATGTCTCACATAGTCTGATACATTTACGTGAGCCTTTCTCTTTCTACATTGATGACACATGGCATTAATCTGTTATCCAGATAACTTTCCCTCTGTTGTGTGTTTCAGTTAGATCTCAGAAGTGCTCTCCCTTTGTTAGCAATTGCAGAAACTGAGTTTGGCAAGACTCCAGAACAATGCAGTTTCCCAGTTTGTGTGTGGTTTTTTCCTCTGCACCATCTGTTTTTATGTGGAATATTTCCTTTCCAAATAGGAAGTTTGATCTTATACGAGAACAAAATTTGTGTCAAGTTTTTCTTCATGTACTTCCAATGTGTAAGTGTTGGAGGGAAATAACTGTTTTCATGTAACAATTGCCCTCCTTTATTTTTGGAGGAGGTAAGTCTGGAGACACAGCTTGAACTCTGAAGAAGTTTTCATGGTCTGCTCTCAGCGATAACTGTGAGCAGGGAGGTGAGGAGGATGTGGGGATGGCTTTGAGGCCAAGGGCAGAGTTGGAAGCAGTTAGTGCTGGTCATCACAGAATCAAAGTATGTTCAGGGGTTGAAATGGAGTTTAGAGATGATCCAGCCCCAACCCCTGCCCTGGGCAGGGACACCTCCCACCAGAGCAGGTTGCTCAAGGCTTTAGCCAACCTGGCTGTGAACACTGCCAGGGTTGGGGCAGCCACAGCCTCCCTGGGCAACCTGGGACAGTGTCTCACCACCCTCACCCTCATCATCTAAAAGTCTAACAAAAACATACATCATTTTCATACCATGTCAAATGGTAATCTAGTCCTGCTCCTCACCCAGGCTGTCTGCTAGCTGGGTTCACCTCCACAGAAAGGAAAAGGCTTTTTATCTCAGCTTTCAGCAGGCTTTATGTGCTTGGATCAAAGAGACTCTTCAGCACATAATATTGCTCTTCAAACCAAAGTGTGCATGTGTTTATTTTTCAGAAGATGAAGGACAAACTAACAGGCACCAGGAGAGCATGAACTGAAGTTCCCAGTCAGAAGGTTCATTGCAGGTTTGTGTGAATAGTTGCCATTCAGTGAAAAGCTGGGGAGGAGTGTGAACACCAACCAGCAAAACTCTCACCCTGCACCTATTTCAGCTGCTCTGCCATAGTCAGTGAGAAATTCACACACTGATGTGATGCAAAGCCACACAAAAAGAGTTCATAAAACACTGTTATAAAGGAGAAAATAATGCCATCTACACAGGAGAAAACTGAATGCAGAGAGTCTCTTCTCTGAGCCTGTCAGTCCACAGGGACCCTGTAGCTATACAGAGCAGGTTGGGGTGTTTGCCCTTGGTGAGATTGGCTTAAAATGGACAGGAAAACAGGCAGAAGTAAGGAATTTTTCTCAATGTTCATTTAGGTGTCATTTTAATGTTCTTTTAATGCATTAATGTCCTTTGATGTTCATTTTAATGTTGATTTTAATTTCAACAATTTCACATTTTCCTCTCGTGCTTTGCCCCATGAAAAGGAGAAAAGGATGTACCATTTCCTGTTCTCTTGCTGAGTGCCTAACATCTGGAATGAATGCTTTCATGCCCAATACAATTTTTATAGCAATTACCTTTTCTGGATGAATTTTTAATGTTTACCAATGGCATTTCATATTGCTGCAAGCAAATAGGAAGGTAAACATGAAATAAATAGATTAATTCTGCTTTTAAAACTAACTGCTGAAGGTAAAAATTTACTCAAGCACTGAGATTGGATTTTGCTGATCAGCCTTAAACTGAGCAAAACAAGTCATGGGCATGTGATTTATTTTTTGGAGAACATGCTGATTGCTCAGCTGAAGGCCTGTTGTCAGTTGGCAAGGACAAACCTCCATTAAGCACCATTGGTCTGCAGTGCTGATGTACATAATTGATGAGCTCATAAATATTTGCTCGATTCTAACTTAATTTTAATCTTATTAGTATGTACCATTATCTGTTTCAGCTCCTTTTGAACCAGTATTTCCATCCTCTGAAAACGAAGTATGGAAGTTTTAATATTGCATCAGTATGGCAGTATAGAGTAGGCTAAATTAGTTTAAATCTCTTTGTGTCCAGATACTTTAAAACACTTTGTCTCTGCTTAAATATGCACAGAGTAATTGATGGTTGAATGAATAAAAAGATACTTTGAATAAAAATTGGAGGAGTGGATGGAAGTGCAATTGTAACTGACTTAATATTTGCATGGCAATGAGCCAAATCACTTTCTTATTTCAGGCAGTTCAGATAAAAGCTTGATACAGTGGCATTGTACTGCACATGGCAACTGGAAGTCAAGCTAATGTGAATGATACCTGGACTGGGCACTGGGGAGGTCCCAGCTCAGTGCTGTGCTCAGCTTTGGGCACTCACTGCCCAAAGGCCATTGAGGCACTGGAGCGAGTCCAGCCAAGGGCAGTGAGGGCAGGAAAGGGCTCGAGCACATGAGGAAGGGCTGAGGGAGTTGGGGTTGGTTAGCCTGGAGAAGAGGCTCAGGGGTGACCTCATGGCTCTCCACAACTGCCTGACAGGGTTGGAGAGAGGTGGGGGATGTCCCTCCGGCCATGGCTGCAGGGAGAGGACTAGAGGGAATGGCCTTGAGCTGAGACAGGGCAGAGTCAGAGGAGATATTAAGAACAATGTTTTTCCTGTTAGGGTGTTCAGGCACTAGAATAGGGAATTGCCCAGGGAGGTGGTGGAGTCACCATCCCTGGAGGTGTTTAAGAGGCATCTGGATCTGGTACTGGAGGATCAGGTTTAGGGGTTACAGCAGATTAAAGGTTAAGTGTTGGACTCGATGATCTTAGAGGTCTCTTCTAACCTTGATGGTTCTATGATTCTATGAACAGAAGGGAAACTTTAAGAAGCTGTTAAGCATTGCTGCTTGGCTGCCAGAAGGTTCAAATAGCCAATAAACAATTTTTGTAACAGAAGCATTTTTTTCCTCAGACTGTGACGTATTTGCCCATTCTGAGAGTACATTGCACAGACTCAGAGCTTCTGGTGAAATCTTGCAATTCTTTAAATCGACTTCTTACTTGAAGTTAACCCAAGCAGCTGATGAACAGCATACATAACTTCAGGTGTGAAGTTTGCATATGTTGAGAATCACCCAGAGAAGAACAAGTAGATCTGGAGGCTGCATCTGTGGGTTTGCTTTATGGAGATGTATTTACCCACTGAGACAAGATTATCTCCTCGCCAGGCAATGAAAAAATTCCATGTGTGCTTGTGCTTTTCAGAAACTTTGAGCAGCAGCTTAAAACAGTGAATCCCAAGTGGTGTTTGAAAGGCTCAGCTGTTTTTCAAGTTCAGAAATGAGCCAAACCTATTGCTCAGCTGCTGGTTTAAGTCAGTACTGTAAGATATTGTTTGCAAATGTTATCATTGCTTATTTACATTTCTTTGCTCATCTGTAATGCACGTAAAGATCATCTTTGTTTTGATTTTCAAATATTTTTCTTCGAAAATGTCACCAAATCACATGCCTTTGCATGCAGCAGTAGACCTGTATTAAAAGCAAGGAGATGAATGCCTTTGAGCAGAAACATCAAAAGGGAATCACTTTAGTGTATTTAATTTTGGTTTAAGGTTTCTAGCCCATTTTTATTAATTAGATTTGTATTGTCCTATATAACAGTACTTGTTTGTAGCAGAGGATGCAAGCACAGCTTGCTAAGTGGTTACAGCTAGCAGAAGAGATGCATCACTTGGGCTTTAGTGACCCCAGAGTCCTGGAGGAATGAACACAGCTGTTACTCAGGCCCTGTGCTGCCTCACTGCCCTTGCTGCCATTGCAGAGACTGACGGACAGTAAAGGGTCCTTCAGTAAACCTCTCTGCACTGTGTTTGCAGCCTTTTTGGGCATGGACCTTTAATTTCCACCCCTGCTGCTCTGAGATGTTTTATATGCGTAGTCATAGAATTACAGTATGTTAAGGGGTTGGGAGGGAGCTTAGAGGTCATCCAGCCCCAACCCCTGCCCTGGGCAGGGGCACCTCCCACCAGAGCAGGTTGCTCAAGGCTTTAGCCAACCTGGCTGTGAACACTGCCAGGGTTGGGGCAGCCACAGCCTCCCTGGGCAACCTGGGACAGTGTCTCACCACCCTCACAGGGAAAGACTTTTTCTTAAGATCCTAAATTTCCCTCTTTGAATTTCTCCCCATTATTCCTTGTCCTGTCCCTGCAGCTGCACACAACCTTCTCTTCGCCAGGCTGAACAGCCCCAACTCTCTCAGCCTGTCCTCGTAGGGAAGGTGCTCCAATGATCAGCTTTGTGGCCTCCTTTGTCATTTGACACTACATCCAAACCTACCTTTGTACCCTCTGTATCTAATCTCCTCCAAAGTTCATTCTTCACCCTGTACTGCACATTGATGCAACTATCTAAGCAGCCAACCACAACAGACAGTATTCCCCTTTGAAGAAGTAACAGGGCTGCAGTGTTTTCCAGTCATTTCTCTGCATTGGATCCAAAGAAGAACATGTTGCAAGTCTGGTATCCTTCCAGTTTTATTGCGGGGTTGATTTTCAGTGCAATCAGTAAGCTCTGGGATTCACTGTGTGGCTTCTGTCATCTCTAGGAAAAGAAATGGCAAGTAGTAGAATGGGTTTTTGTGGGCTGGGCTGGCCCAAGGTTACCCTTGTAGCATAACTTTGAGGCACTGGTCAAGCCCCAGTTCTTTTGGCTTCTGATAAATACATGCTTCATATATTTCTGAATTAAAGGAGTACAGGAAAATGTTGGTTTGTAGGTGCTAAGGACATTTACACTTTAGTATTCTTTGATATTGCCTGTTTTCTGATGAGTAGCACATTTTCTGCTCACTGAAGTGAGCATGTACAGCTGTCTATACAGCTTTTAATCTTTATTAAATCCTGGGATTTTTTTCTTTTTTGCTTCCATTCTTGGATTACATAAGGTCACTTTGGTAGTGTAGAAGCTATTTAAAATCTTAATATTGATTGCATGTAGGAGTTAAATTGCCTATAGCTCTGAGAGTATTCCCCAAGCACAC
>NW_008673874.1:30770-38015 GCF_000695815.1 Acanthisitta chloris | reverse complement strand
AGATGAGGGTTAGAATAGTTCTCTCTGCATAAAAGCATTTGGGAAAAAATGTGAATTGCTGTTGTGTGCAACCCAGTGTGGTCATGATCTAAGGTCAAGAGATCCTGAAAAAGTCTTTTTGATATTAGTTAGTTGGATTAATTTCTGCTGGAAATACCAGAAATAACATTCTGTGGAGTAAAAGAAATATGCAGAAAAAGCACGTGTGGAAATGGCTGGAAGCAGATTTTTTGGTTTGTTTTTATTTTTTAAGGTTTTCTGTACAGCTCCATAACATCAGATCATAGCCTTGATGACACCTGTGAAGCTTTTTTCTGTTGGTGTCTCTGCTGCCTTTCCAGATGCAAGCAGGATCAAAGAGGATACAGAGGATGTGCAGAGATCAGTACACAGGTGTGTTTCTGAGGGATTCCAGAGGAAAAGAATTCTGTGATAACTGTCTTTCAAAGGCTTGTTCAACACTCAGTCACATTTAAAGGCAGCCTAGGATGAAAAACCTAGTGAAAAAACCCCCTATATATGGTGGCATGAACCACTGCTCTGTTCTGTGTTTTGAGCTACTGAAGGGAAATGACTACAAGGTAATTGACAAGGTAAAATGAATTTTTAAAGCCATCTCTAATGGATTAATTGTTCTTCTAAAATCATGTTGGATAACTTTAAACAGGAATGGTTTAGAAGAGATTAGTGAGGGTAACAAACAGTAGTATGTATGTGGAGTACTAACTGATTTCTTGGAAGTAAAGCACTATAGCTGTTGAACAGGAAGATGGGGTGAGTCCCAGCTCAGCAGTTATGGCCCATCTTGTGCCCCCACCTCTTAGGGCTCTTACACCTCTGGTCTTCCTTCCTCTGGAGTCTTCAGGAGCCCTTTCTCTGTCCCTGTCCTCTTCCTTTTTCTGGTTAGTGTTTCTCTTCTTCCTTCATTAACCTTCCAAGGCTGCTGGGGAGGTCTTGATCTAGCTATGTTTTTCTTCTCCACTCCAGCTGTTTGCACACAAATGGGTACATGCTCTAATGCACATTGAAATTCAGGCAGGCAATGTTTAAGAGAGAGAAGCACAGAGGGTGAAAGACTGGAGAGATGGAGGAGAAAAGGGAAATGAAAAACTGTCAACAGGATTTCAGTCTGAGCTCAGAAGAATTTGTGTTCTATGCATCAAGAGGAGAAGGAATAGTTGTTTTTTCACTTCCCTGGGTTTGAGTCATAGGAAAGAAGTGATGGCTCAGGTGTGACCTCATGGCTCTCTCCAACTCCCTGACAGGGCTGGAGAGAGGTGGGGGATGTCTCTCCTGCCACGGCTGCAGGGAGAGGACTAGAGGGAATGGCCTTGAGCTGATACGGGGCAGAGTCAGATTAGATGTTAGGAACAATGTTTTGCCTGTGAGGGTGTTCAGGCACTGGAATATTGCCCAGGGAGGTGGTGCAGTCACCATCCCTGGATGCATGTAAGAAGTATCTGAATCTGGTGCTGGAGGATCTAGTTTAGGGTTTACAGCAGTGACAGGTAAATGGTTGGACTCGATGATCTTAGAGGTCTCTTCCAATCCTGATGATTCTCTGATTCTATGAAATGAAGTGTTAAGTTGCCCCCAGGCTGCTGGGGAAAGCCTGTGTTACTGCTCCCCACAAGCAGTTCTGGTTTGATGCCACTCTCTGTGATGGCAAGGAAGGGAGAACAGAAAGGAGAATAGACCTGGACACCAGACACCTGGAAACAATGCCAGTTTGCTGTTGTTACAAATATCTAATATTTTGTTGGATCTTTTTGGTTTACTGACCCTCAGCTGCAATCTGAAGTATTTCTCTGCTTCTGCACTGCTTATTTCTGATACAGCAATGTTCAACTCAAGAACTCAAGAATTCGCAGTTGTGTGTATAACAACTTCATCTGATCCCAGTCCTCTCCACACACAGCACTGATTTCACCCTTTAAATGCTTTTGACTTCTCAGATTGTCAGAGGATGTTGATGAGTAACAGTCTCCTGATTCCCTCCCAGTTCTGCTACTGCAGTTCCTAGGTATGTTTTGGCTCTTAGTAAAGAGTTGTCAAGCAATAAAAATAGCTCTGAGGGTTTTTTCCCCATCAATTTTCAGTTGGGAAGTTCAGGTCTGATAGGATACTTCCCATACCTCTTTCATGCTCTACATTGTGATCAAGATGTAATATGGTAGATGTAGATGAATTTGTCATTAGCCATCAGCTGCATGTATTGCTCTAGGGCCAGTGGACATTCAGCTTCTAATTGCAGCTTATTTTGGTGTTCAGCTCAATTATTTCTGCTGCTTCCAACAAAGTAAGTCTGCTGAAAGCAAATTGTATCCTCATTAGGACTAATTAATAGTTGCCTTTTCCAAAGAGCTTCATGTGAGGCTTTGCACAGAGCAATAAACTGCAATATTGTTCAGCTGCAGACTTAATGTCAAACTTTTTGCAAAGAGAGACAGATGCTCTATAGGAATAGTTCTGCAGACACTAGCACTTTCTTTGTGTTTTATGCTCTTCCAAATGGCCATTGGTACTTTCATTCTTTATTCAGACTGGTCAAACTTGTCAAGTCTGGCAGGTTGGATCCTGCTGCCCTGGAAATCAGGGCAAGTAGGGGCTGAAAACAGTAATATTTCTTAATACTGATTCTCATAACCTATTTCCTGAGGAAATTCTGTTCCAGGGTTGCTTTGGCCTTTGGTGATAAGACTTATGATAACATTTATCTATCTGTACAGCTTGCTGAAATGTAATCTTGTCAAAAGCCATCGAAATAACTTTTAGTTACTGAGAGCAGAGACAGTGAGGGATCAATTAGCTTTGCTATGTTCTTTCAGGTCACACAAAACTTTGGGCTTTTCATCACAATTACTTGCTTTAAAGTTTGGTTAAAGCCCACAAGACAAAAAGAGGTTGTGACCCAAATATGATACTGGCAGCTCACTCTTCTAACAGCCAGGGCACAGTAGCTGCAGGAGGTCCACGTGAGTGAGACCAGGACGGACACAGCTGTCAAGTGATGCTGTATGTTTACAACTGAACCTGTGCCAGTGTCTCACTACCTTCACAGGGAAAAATGTCTTCCTGATATCTAGCCTAAATTTCCCCTCTTTCTATTTCTCCTCATTACTCCTTGTCCTGTCACTGCAGCTCCTAACAAAGAGTCCCTCTGCAGCTTTCCTGTAGGTCCTTTTAGATCCTGGCAGGTGCTCTGAGGTCTCCATGCAACCCTCTGCTGTGGTGGGAGGTGTCCCTGCCCAGGGCAGGGGTTGGGGCTGGATTGTCTCTAAGCTCCATTCCAACCCTTCAACATTCTATAAAGGTGCTTAGGCCAAATTTCCAACCTCCCTGTGTCATGTTTACTGTTCCTCACAAGCACCTGAATTACCCTGAAGGAGAGAAAAGGATGTTGCATTGAGCTGGTGGATTACCAAAGTTACTGAGCTCTTATGGAGCATCAGGATTTAAGCATACAAAATTATTCCTGTGATTGTTCCTTGCTGTATTAATTCTGGGATGTGCTTCTGCTTTTGGTCCCAGCTCCACCATGATTTTGGAGATGCCATGATTAAGGCTGTGGAAAAGCTTTTTCAGTTTCACAGCTGTACCCAGGGTTGTCAGATGGGGAATAATTTTAGCCTGGAATAAACATGTAATTTTGGTATTTTATCTGCCAAATATAATCCTGGGAAAAAATCTTCTTTTAAAAGGAAATCTCCTTTTGTTTCAGAATAAAGTTTTTTTCTGTGGACTTGTATAGATCAAATGATAGAAATAAAGCAAACCATTTGGAAAGGACATTACTAAATATTGTAGAGTTTGACAGCTCACGTTTAGGGGCGGAGAGGTCTAAGTGCAAGGAGAGATACTTCTGAGTGCCTGAACCCTCCTCTCATACCTTTTAGAACAGCCAAGAGGCAAAGTTTGTTAAACAGGGAGAGGGCAGGCCAAGTTCTCTGGATGTCATTAGTTACTGAATATGCTTTTGTATGAAGAAGTCAGTCTTTGTCAGAACAGGACTGAGTGCTGTGAGTGCAGGTGCTGGTGCAAAATAGAGCTCAGTCAGGGTGAGGTACCTCCAGCTTCTTGATGTGTCTCTTCAGGTTGTTCCTAAAGATCAGTGGGGCTGTTTCAGCTGGAAATCTGTGCTGAATTTGTCTTAAATATAAGTGATTTTGGAAAACCAAAGTTATAGTTTGTGGTGAAACTAGTAATTCCAGGAAAAAGTTTCTTGGGTGTTACGTAGCCAGCCAAGTTTCTACTGCAATTACATAAAATGAGACAAGAAGTGTCACTTCAACTCTAGTATCTTTGTTGGGACACAAATTTCCTGACATCTGCAACTGAGACATGGATGCAAGAGTCCTCAAACCAGCAAATCTGGAATCTGCACGTTCCTAAAGTAAATATTACCCCTTATAACATGGAGAAAGAAGTGACATTTATTTACATGATATGGTGAGCAAAAGCACCAGACAGCTCCTTGTTAGCATATTCTGTCTGGTAAATATTTGAAAACTATTTCCCCCGGCAGGCAGAAGCTGTGCAGAGCAATTATTCACTCCTCTGTGTGATTTCTTCACACTGGGTACAAATTTGCTTCACTTTGGATGACTTTTTTTCCCCCTTGTTTCAAACACCCTGTCAGGAAAATGAATCAAAGTGATGTAAACAGAAAACTCGTGAAGCAGCTGGTGTCTGGATTGTGGCTCTTTTTGTGGTATGCTATCTCAGTGCTGCCAGACCTGGGAAGCAAAACAAGCCATGGGGCAGCAGAGGCACTGGCAGAAGTGACCCACACAGCAGTGCACAGCCTGTGCAATGAGGCTGCTGGGGGGTTTGCTTGGCTGGAGCACAGTGCATAGCCTTTGGGTGCCATCTGAGGTTTGCATCAAGATTGCTCCTCCTTAGGGTCTGGGTGACCATTGCCTCTCTCCAGTCTGTGTCCTGGGATGTCTGTACCTGAGATCCCAGTGACAGCTCAGTGTGTTTGGCCTCCTTCCCACAGCTGGAAGCTGCAAGCACTACTGTGCTGAGAGCCAACAGCCAAATCCCTCACAGCCACTCACTGCCCATCAGAGGGATGGGGGAGAGACTCAAAAGGGGAAAAGCTAGAAAACTCATGGCTTGAGATAAAGACAGTTTAATAGGGAAAGCAAAAGCCACACACAAGCAAACAAAGCAAGGAATTCATTCCCTGCTCCCCACGAGCAGGAGGTGCTCAGCACCTCCAGGTCAGCAGGGCCCCATCAGGTGTGACTTGGGAGGACAAACACCATCACTCCAAACATCCTCCCCTGCCTCCTTCTTCCCCAACTGTATATACTGAGCATGCTGTCCCATGGTATGGAATTTCCCATTGGTCAGTTTGGGTCACCTGTCCCAGCTGTGTCTCCTCCCAATCTCCCCTGCACTCCCAGCTTCCTCCCCAGCATGGCAGTAAGAAAAGCAGCAAAGGCTTTGGCTCTGTGTGAGCTCTGCTCAGCAACAACAAAAACATCTCTGATTATCACAGGGTTGATATTATCACAGGGTTGTGTTCCACTCAAATCTAAAACACAGCCCCCTATACCAGCAGTGCTGGTTTGGGCTGAAGTAGAGTTAACTTTCTTCCCAGTGGCTAGTATGGGGCTATGTTTGGATTTTGTGTGGATTTAGGGTGAAGGTCCTAGCAAACCTTAAAAAGCCATGTGTCTCCGGTGGTGCCTGAACGTCGGGATACAGTGCCTGCTTTGGAATTTGGCAGAGACCACTTCTACTGTTGGTTTGGCTGTGGGAATTCTCCCAGTTCATCCTGAGCTCCTGCCTTGATTGCTTGTAAGGATCTGCATTCTTGGCCAGCTCAACTCACCCTCTTGAGAGGAATAGTCTATAGGAGCAAGAGATAGCTATAGATAGCTAAGAGATACCTAATAGTTCTAGTAGAAATTGTACCAAGGATCTAAACCATAGGAATTTGGGGTTTTAAGCTTTTGGTCACTATTCCTTAGGAATTGCACCTTGTTATGGAAAGGATGGAATTTTCAGGAATTCGGGATAAAAGCATTTTGAGCTAATCCAAAGTATTCACCCTATTTCTTAGAGAAAGATACTCCCTGGCTGCTGTTCTCCCATCACAGGAGCTTTCAGGCCTGAAGTTGCTTTTCTGACAGCCCCTCCAGAGAGGGCAGGAGCTCTCTGGAGACAGGGCATAGCCAAATGTTGGAGCTTTATTAGCACTAGTATGGAAATAATTTTCATGTGCTTAAAATAGCTACACCTCAGGACTTCTAACAGATATTTCTAAGTAGATAGTGTTCGGGTTTTTTTAGCTTGCTTTTTCCTCTTGCAAATTATTAGCTTTGGAGTTGTGTCTTTTAACACTTCTGCTAAAGAAATTCACTATACTTTGGAGGAGATGATATCTTAACACAACTTGGAGCTGTTACCAAGTGCAGTCTGTCAGAAGAAGAGTGTTCTGTCATAATACATTTTATATTTAATACAGCCTTGGGGAAATTCTTCCCCCTTTTGTGTAATTCTAAGGCTTATAATAATGTATTGGTGCAGAAAGAAAGTGGTAATTATTAATCAGCTAATATAGTGTATCCTTTCAGCCACACTAGAGAGGTTCAGTATTTGTTTGGGAATAGCATTTGGTTCTGGCTGGATGCTCTGCTCCCAGCTATGGGAGAAGTAGCTGAGGCTCTGGCTGTGCTGTCAGGCCTAACAGTGGCTGTATTTTGTCAGCTGCCATTATTTTGATTTACTTATTTTAACTAACCATCATGGTGATTACTCTATGGAGAGGACTAAAACTAGTAAATAAAGCAACAACAACAACAACAAAGTCAATATTTCTACATTCTCTTTTGGTTTGACTCTGCTGTTACTTGCATCCTGTATCTGCCCTGGGTTTGGAAAGAATCAGAACTGTGGTGAGTCAACATTATGACAGAATCTTCAACATCTCTGTGGTGACATAGACAGTGGGATCAGAGCTCCCTCAGCAGTTTGCTGACGACACCAACTGTGTGCTGCAGTCACACACACTGGAGGGAAGGGATGGACCATCCAGAGGGACTTGGACAGGCTGGAAAAGTGGCTGATGCCAATATCATGGGGTTCAACAAAGCCAAGTGCAAGGTCCTACTCCTTGATCACAGCAATCCCAGAGAGTCCTATAGGCTGGGCAGCGAATTGATTGAGAGCAGCACTGGGAGAAGGACTTGGGGGTGATGGTTGGTGACAAACTCCCCATGAGCTCAGTGTGAG